>NC_089586.1:95734195-96034195 GCF_019320115.1 Miscanthus floridulus
TCCAACTGTTGTGGTCTGTGGGAGCACTTTTGGCATGTGAGGAGCATCTACACATCACTGTCTTAACTATTGGCATGTGAGGAGCATGTTACCAAAACCGGCAGTGAAGGGCCCTGCCGCCATCGCAGCCATTTAGGGGTTAACTAGTATAACTTTTCCCTTTCTTTCGAATTCCTCCAACTGCCTCGATGGCTAAGACTCCGTAACTTAGCCCCCGAGACCCGTGTTCGAGTCCCAGGCGACCCAAATTTTTTGTTTCAATTTTATAAATTACTTTGGGAAATTGTTCATCACTGCTGATTCTAATAATAAACCGACAGTGATGAGGAACCATCACTGCCGGGCCATTTCTCAAACCGGCAGTGATGGGGGTGTACCAGTTAGGGGTTAAGTAGTATAACTTTTCCATTTCTTTCGAATTCCTCCGACTGCCTCAACGGTTACGACTCCGCAACTTAGCCCCCGAGACCCGTGTTCGAGTCCAAGATGGCCTAAATTTTTTGTTTCAATTTTATAAATTACTTTGGAAAATTGTTCATCACTGCCGGTTCTAATAATAAACCGACAATGATGAGGAACCATCACTGTCGGTTCTTTACACAATTGGCAGTGATGGGGGTGTACCGGTTAGGGGCTAAGTAGTATAACTTTTCCCTTCCTTTCGAATTCCTCCAACTGCCTCAATGGTTAAGACTCCGCAACTTAGCCCCCAAGACCCGTGCTCGAGTCCTAGGAGGCCCAATTTTTTTGTTTCAATTTTATAAATTATTAAATGAATTTTCTTTATGCACCTTCTTTCTCCGTGGCCTTATTAGCGTTCCTCTTCATCTCGGCCTAATCTGGAGACTGGAACAGTACATGCATCAAGTAAATGGATCACTCAATAGTCAACACACAAGCCACAAGCATTCCCATTCACATCTCTAGGAGCACATACACCTTTGCTCAATGTCGACTGTGGGCTGGGCTCCTTCGAGTATTGCGAGTAGGGACTACAAACTGGTTGGGGATCAGTGGTGCTGAGGAGCTGTGGATCCCTCACTACTAGTAGTAGCTCGGAAGAGAATGGCCGCCCCAATGTGCTTCTATCGGAAGTCTAGACATATATATTTATATTTATATTTAGCTAGTGTTTAAATTCAGAGAGTAAAGTTTAGAAATGTTACATCCGGTGTCTAATCGAGTGTTTGAATAGTAATAAGGTCAGTCTCAATGGTAGTTTTAAATAACTTTCATTCTCATTAATTGCTATAATACGTCGGCATATTTGCTGAGTTGGCAGAGTATTAACGAGGAGGAGAGAGAAGATGAGAGTTTCATCAGGATCAAACATCCTTCATGGTTATGTGCATAATGATTACATAGTTAACAATAATCTATCTTTACGTGCATCAACAATGAGGGCCTCATTGTGATCAAGCCGTACGTAAGCAGGTTCGTCACCCTCTTGAAGGATAGGTAGGGGTACGTTCGCCCCGAATGGAGGCATTTCCTGATAGCCCCTGTAGTCTTCTTCGTCCGTAACTCCATCGACACCAGCAATCTTCCTTTTTCCTTCTAGGACTACTTTTAGCCTTCCTTTTGTCTTGTTGTCCCTTGCATAGAAGACTTGCATAACATCTCTGGAAAGGACAAAGAGGTCATCTCTATATGCGGTCTTAGTGAGATCAACGGTAGTGAACCCTTCGCTGTCAGTGTTGATTTCCTCAAGCCGGACCCACTAGCAGCAAAAAAGAGCTGCCTTCAATGGACCGTAGGCTAGCTCCCATATCTCCTCTATGAAACCATAGTATGTCGCCTGCACGTTGCTGTTTTCATCGTGAGCATCAAAACGAACACCATAATTTTGGTATGTGCTCTTTCCATCTTGCTTTTTTGTGTAAAATGTGAATCTATTGATCTCATACCCTTGGTACTTAAGATATGTACTCGAAGGTCCCTTGGCTAAGGCATCCAGTTGATTACCCAACTTTATTCCAAGCAAGCGACATCGCAACCAGTTGACAAATTCCTCCTTATGTTTTTTATCTAGCCAAGCCTGTGACTTGCTCGGATACAGAGTTTGCAGTGATTGCTTGTGCTCGTCAATGTATGGCATCACACCCTCGGCTTGCTGGAGAATAGCGAATTGTGCCAGTCTAAAAGAAATAGGGTCGTCTACTGTAACAGATTTCTCCTTGATCGTTCCTTTACCACGTAGTCTTCCCTCGTGACGAGATTCTAAAACTTTGACCCTTTTGATGTCTAGATAATATGTGTAGAACTCAATGGCCTCCTCCGTTGACCATCCTTCAATCATGCCCCATTCTGGCCTAAATCTGTTCCTAACATACCTCCTAAAAACTTTCATCAATCTTTTGAAAGGGAACATCTGATGCAGGTACATTGGGCCAAGGGCTCTAATTTGGTCAACAAGATGAATGGGCAGATGCAATGAGATATCAAAGTAAGTCAGCGGGAAATGCATCTCAAGCCTAACAAGAGTTTTGGCTATGTCCTGCTGTAGCTGCTCTAGCGTGGACACATCAATGACCTTTTTTGAGATCATGTTGAAGAACGAGCAAAGCTTTATGATTGGGATGCGGATCTTTGGGGGGAGGATACCACGTAGGGCAACAGGGAGCAGCTGAGTCATAATGACATGACAGTCATGGGCCTTCATAGGGCCATAGTTGAACTTTAGTTCTCTCATGTTCACTAGCCTCTTCGGGTTCGTACAGTAGCCTATCGGGACTTTGAGTTCATTGAAGAAAGAAATAAGAGCACGCTTTTCTTCCTTCATCAATATCCATGACGCAACTGGAAGTTCGAACTGGCCATTCTCTAGCTCCATGGGATGCAACTCCTTCCTGATTCCCAAGTGTTGCATATCCAAGCATGTGGCTAGTGAATCCTTCGATGTCCCCCCGGTGTCCATCAAGGTGTTAAGAGTGTTAGCGCACACATTTTTAGTGATGTGCATGGGATCAAGACAGTGTCATACACTCAGAAATGGCTAGTAAGGTAGTTTCTAGAAAATCAATTTTTTCTTCCAAATGCTCCCATTAGGCGCTGCTACTACATTGTCCCCCTTCCCAAGGACAACCTCCAGTTTGTTGAGTTTTTGAAGTATCGTAGGCCCATCTCGATATTTTGGAGCTAAGCGTTTCTCAATAGTACCGTTGGATTCTTTTCTATTCCTACGGTACGGTGATCCTTAGGTAGGAACCTACGGTGTCCCATATAAACTATCTTTGAGTTATTTGGCAGATTTACCGCATTAGTGTCGTCCAAGCACTCGACACATCCAGTATAGCCTTTTGTCTTCTCTTTAGACAACGAACCTCGACCTGGTAGGTCAGTGATTGTAGCGATAAGTACTCCCTTAATTATGACATGTTCCTTTTTGTACTCGTCCCAAACATCCAGCACACCCTTTTCAAACATCTCTACTAGTTCATCGATCACTGGTTTCAGAAACACATCGATGTCATTACCAAGTTGTCTTGGCCCTTGGATCAGTAGTGGCATCTGGATGTACGACCGCTTCATACAGACCCAAGGTGAAAGGTTGTATATACAGAGCGTCACTGGTTAGGTGCTATGATTGCTTCTAACCTGGTTGAAAGGATTCATCCCATCTGTGCTCAAAGCAAACTAAAGGTGCCTTACCTCTCCACCGATGTCCTTATAGAACATAGTATTGATAGTCCTCCAGTCATGCCCATCGGTGGGGTGCCTCATCATTGTATCTTTCTTACGCTCTTCGCCATGCCGGCGCAACAGCTTGGCTGACTTTGCACATACAAATAGCCTATGCACCCGAGGAGCTATAAGGAAATACCAAACGACCTTTACGGGGCCTCCTCTGGTCTTGGTACCCTCATCTGACGGCCCTTCCTTGTACCGTAGAGCTTCACACTTGGGGCACTTGTCCAAGTCTTTGTATTTTTCTCCACGGTACAATATGCAATCATTGGAACACGCGTGTATTTTTTTCAACCTCGAGGCCGATGGGGCAGATCATTTGCTTGGCCAAGTATGTCTTTTCTGACAACTCATTTTTTCTAGGAGCATTTTCCTTATTATACCTAACAACTGATCGAAGCCTTTATTGTTTAATCTATTTGCGATTTGAACTCTAACATCATGATGTTGGCTTCTAGTTTGCTCATTGGACAATCCCTATATAATGGTGTTTTGCCATCTTGTCTCATTTTCTCTAGCTTTCTCAGTTGTCTTTCACTAAGACATCCGGTCTCTATATTACGTAGCAGCTGAGAAATGCCATCGTTATCCTCAGTGTTGTCAGCTAGCGTGTTCCTAAATATATTATTAACTGTGGCCATAGGTTCCATGTTGACACCGGGTTCCTCGTCAGCATCGTGGATGGCTACGTCAGGCATGTCCACATTATCATCATTTTCCTACAGAACATTCATACCAACCTCGCCATGCATAGTCCATATCGTATAGTTTGGCATGAACCCCCTGGTAATCAAGTGCGATCGTATAGACTCAATTTAACGAAAGTTCCTTTGATTCTTGCAATCTTTGCATGGGCAGAAGATAGGGTTCCTATTTCCAGCATGGGCTTTAGCATCGGTGATAAATTGGCTGACGCCATGCATGTACCGCTTGTCCGTTTGGGACAGATGCATCCACTCTCGATCCATCTCTGCACAAAAAATACTACGACAGTAATTATAAAGAATTAATAAGAAATCAAGCTTTATGAACAACAATTGTAGCTCGAAAGTACCATTTTTGGAAAACATTATTGTACACTAATTATTGGAAAATTAAAATTGGTAGCCCCGGCCCTGTAAATTAAAAATCGTAGTAAAAACAATTATTGCACAATATTGAAGAACAACTATTCTACTCTACTTCTAAGAACTAATTATAGCATCACATACTAACAATGATGATCTTGACCACTATGTAATAATTAGATAAGAATTTAAATGTGTTTATAGACACCAACCGTTTGGATGACGGATTCACCATAATTTGAGCCTTGCAGAAATGTCCAATTAGAAAAGTGCTCTCTAGAATGGAGAAAGAACTAGAATGAGAATCAAGCAATGTAGCCATCAAAATGAAGCTAATTAAGCAACAAAATCAAAGGGGTAGATGTTTGTTACTAACCTTAAATCAAAAAGATCAAGCCATTCTTCAAAATCCAAGCGCTAGCTTCATGGTGAAGAGCAGCCGCAACAATGGAGGAAAGGGCCTAAACGCGCGCCTCTGTTCTCAAGATGGAAGAGATGAGGAAAAAGAGGACGGCTACAACCTTTTTATGCTGTAGGCTTATCACCGTCGGTTCTTGGCTAGAACCGATAGTGATATAGCCAAATCACTGCCGGTTTTAGCCCAGACCCAATCATTTTCTTATTTTCAAGCTCATAACCGGCAGTGAAGGTACATTACTGCCGGTTCTCATAAATCCGTCAGTGATAATGCCGGCAATGATGTGCAAATGTGGCGTAGTGTGATCCCACTTTAGGAAGCACGAGGAACGATGCATCAAAGGCCTCGTAAAGCTTTCCAATCCAAGCAACGGGTTAGGCCGGAGTAACTGGATTCATTGCCCCTGACGAGAATAATTGGAGGAATAACTCAACTCAATTTTCCAATAATCTCAAGAGGTGTTTATATAGAAATACATGGGGATATGAAAGAAAATAAAGGGAAATAAATAGTCTAACAATGACTAGAAACTGAGAACCCTAACACCTCCCGCAGTTGGAACGTTGACATCAACTGGGATTGGAGACATTCAAACTGGATCAGAATTCTTCAAAGATAGATGTAGGCAGCCCCTTGGTGAAGACATCAACAAACCGTGAGGTGGAAGGCACATGAAGAACTCGTTTTTCTCCTATAGCGACTTTGTCCCAAACAAAGGGTAAGTCGATCTCAACATGTTTGGTACGCTGATGTTGTACCGGATTAGTTGAGAGATAAACAGCACTGATGTTATCACAAAATATCGCTGTGGAGTGTCGTGGACAAAAATGGAGCTCCTGAAGCAATGGCGGAGCCAAGTGACCTCGGCGACCGCATTAGTAACACCACAATATTCGGCCTCGGCACTAGAATGAGACACAGTTTGTTGCCGTTTGGAAGACCAAGAAATCAAATTGTCGCCCAAAAACACAGCATACCCTGAGGTGGATCGTCGAGTGTCTGGACAACCAGACCAGTCAGTATCGGAGTATGCAACTAAGTCATAATTAGATGAACAAAGAAGCTGCAAACCATAGTCCATAGTGCCTTTGATGTAGCAAAGAATGCGCTTAATCAATGCCAGATGAGGCTCACGAGGATCATGCATATAAAGGCATATCTGTTGTACTGCATAGGAGATGTCCGGATGGGTAAAAGTGAGGTATTGTAGAGCGTCGGCAAGTGCACGGTAGTATGTGGCATCTGCCACAGGGGGGCCGTCAGCTGAGAGCTTGGCAGTAGTATCGATTGGAGTGGAGCATGGCTTGCAGTCAGTCATGCCGGCACGCTCCAAAAGCTCAAGTATATATTGACGCTATGATAGGAACATACCCTTAGGTGTCCGAGAAACAGTCATCCCAAGAAAATGATGCAGATGTCCAAGATCCTTCATGGAGAATTCCATAGAAAGAGAGCTCACAATACTATGCAATAAATCTCCAGAAGAGACAGTCAAAATAATATCATCAACATAAAGTAGTAGGTATGCCATGTCGGAGCCGCGGCGAAGAACAAAGAGAGAGGTATCTGACTTAGCTTCAACAAAACCAATGGAGCGGATGAAGGAAGCAAACCTACTGTACCAGGCCCGGGACGCCTGTTTCAAGCCATAGAGGGACTTGTTTAGGCGACAAACATGATCAGGCTTGGAGGGATCAATAAAACGCGTTCTTCACATCTAACTGATTGATGGGCCAGTTCTGAGATAATGCCAGAGATAGAACTGTTCGAATGGTTGCCGGCTTGACCACAGGACTGAAAGTCTCACTGAAATCAATGCCAGGACGCTGGGTGAAACTCCGAAGAACCCAATGAGCTTTGTATCTTTCTAGACTTCCATCACGATGCAGCTTGTGCCTGAATACCCACTTTCCGGTGACAATATTAGTTCCTGGTGGAGGAGGAACGAGATCCCATGTGTTGTTTGCTTGAAGGGTAGTAAACTCTTCTTGCATAGCCTCACGCCAGTTAGAATCTGCCAAAGCACTGCGGTATGTCCGCGGAATAGGTGACAGCAGAGTGGCCAATAGATTCATACGCACGAGGGTCTGTCGAAAACCACGTTTGCCTCGAGTGACCATACCATGATCATTCACCAGAGGAGATATTGGAACCACACCCTGCGGCAACAGGGCACCAGGAGCAGCTCCAGCCACAGGTACAGGGGCTACAGGTGAGGACCCGACCGCTGCAGTAGGTGATGGTGCGGCCACCACTGTAGGAGATGGTGCAGCAGTAGGGGAGGATAGCCCAGCAGCAGCCACAGGGGAAGATGGCCAACAGCAGCAGCAGGATAGCCGAACTGTATAGGAGGTTGAGGCATAATTTCCAGTGTCCACGAGGCCGGCATTTCCGGTACCCCGCTGGCAACAACCCGTGGTGAATCGGGGGCAGCAGGAGATGGGCCGACAGCACTAGAACCTGCACAACTTGTACCTGCAACAACTGGTGAACTAGTAGTGCTAAACACAGGATCAGACTCCGAGAGAAAATCAAGGTTGGATGAAGGTAGGGGGTAGGAAGCTCGGCAAACGGAAAAGAGGACTCATCAAATGTAACATGGCGTGAAATAATTAGGCGATTTGTGGCTAGATCAAGACAACGATAGCCCTTATGATCGGAAGGATAGCTTAAGAAGACACATAGGGTTGAGCGAGGAGCGAGTTTATGTGGAGTAGTGGCGGATAAGTTGGGATAACATTTGCAACCAAAAAATCTAAGATGATCATAGGAAGGTGAGGTACCGTACAAGGCAAAGTACGGACTTTGGAAGTTAAGGGTTTTGGTAGGATGACGATTAAGAAGATAGGTGGCGGTATGAAGGGCTTCCACCCAGTAAGATGGCGGAAGACTGGCTTGGAATAATAGGGAACACACGATGGTATTAGTGGAATGGATGATTCGTTCGGCATGACCGTTTTGTGGAGAAGTATGAGGACAAGACATGCGAAGGGTGGCGCCATGAGTGAGGAGGAAGGAGTGAGTGGTGGAGTTGTGGAATTCACGGCCGTTGTCGCACTGGACGGTCTTAATGATGGTGCTAAACTGAGTAGCGACATAAGAAAAAAAAGTTAGAAAGGGTAGGAAATGTGTCAGATTTAAGACGTAAAGGAAAAGTCCATGAGTAATGGGAGCAATCATCAAGAATTATAAGATAATATTTATAACCACCGACACTAGGAATTGGAGATGTCCACAAATCACAGTGTATTAAATCAAAATTCTGAGAAGCACGTGAAGTGGAGTGAACAAAAGGAAGACACATGTGACGTCCTAACTGACAAGCATGACACAATGTTTCTAGCTCACTTTTATTACAAGCTGGATGTAAAGAAGGTACCAAGTGAGATAGAGACTCATGGCCAAGATGACCGAGTCGGCGATGCCAAAGCACGGGGGTAGATGTGATGGCGGCGAAAGTATGAGGACGAGCGGATAGCCGAAAGGAGTATAGCTCACCAGAACTATTGCACCTGATGATCACGTTCCCCATTGTCAGATCCTTCACAGAAAAGGCCAAAAGGGTCAAATTCGATAGAACAATTATTGTCAGCGGTGAAATGATGGATAGAAATAAGATTTTTAATAATGTGCAGAGAGATAAGAATATTATGTAGATGTAATGAGCGAGCAGGCAACGAAAAGGAAGTGGAACCTGTAGCAGTAACAGGTAAAGAGGAACCATTGCCGACAATAATAATAGGTGGGGTTAAAGAAGTAGGAGGATGAACCTGGGATAGACAATCGGAGTTTGAAACCATGTGAAAAGAAGAACCTGAGTCTATATACCAGTTGTCGGTCGGTAGAGGTGTGAGCGTCATGGTGCTGAAGTTGTGCGCCAAGGCCTGCGGGTCCCATGTCCAAGCGGATGGAGCCGGAGACGGAGCTGGTGACGGAGCGCCGTAGAAGGAGGTAGGGGTGGTCGAACCGGCGAATTGCTGCTGTTGCGGCGGGTGACCAGCGAACTGCTGCTGCTGCTGGTGGTGGCCGAGGAAGAACTGCTGCTGCCGTGCAGGCGCATTGGCGACGAAAGCCTGGGGACGAGGAGGAAGAAGCGCGAGCGGGGGGTGCGGACAGGTGCCTGGCTGTCCGGGCAAGACGGCGAAGGTCCCCGTGAGAGGGTTGCAATGCGTCGGCCAGGGACCATGCGGGCGACCAGCCGTGTTGGAGCGCCAGCGCCGGTGCACCCGGTTGGAGCGCCCCCCTCCCCCCCCCCCCCCACCCACCCCCCCCCCCCCCCCCCCCCCCCCCCCCCCCCCCCGGGTGCCTTGGCCTTGGCCGGCTGAGGCACCAGAGCCTCCGGAACGGGGCGCTGGCGGGCGTGACGAGGAAGAAGCCGAACGCCGTCGGAGTGGTAGACTTGCTGGCGAGAGTCACTTCCTCGATGAGCAAGTCCACACGAACATCGGAGTAGGACGGAAAACGGGCGTGTGCGCTTGATCATCGCAGCCATGTGACTATGTGAGAGTATCGTTCATTGAGGCCACGAAGAACATTTAGAACCAAGGTGCGGTCCAAGACCGGCTCACCCAAAGTTCCCAAAGCGTCCGCCAACCGCCATACGCTTCAAATCTTGTTGCAATAATCGGTGACAAGAGATCCCCTTGAACAAGAGTCCGAAATTCGGCGTCGAGGATGATGGCACGAGTTTCCTTGTTGCCGATGAACTGATCCTCAAGACCAAGCCAGATAGTCCGTGACGTCGGGGAGACAGTGGACACGGCTTCAATAAGATCGGGCGACACGGTGCCAAAAAGCCATGACTTCACGGTGCAATCCATGCGATGCCAATGAGGATCCGTAGAGAAGTCATCATCAGTGAGCACAAGGCAGTCGAGGCCATATTTGGTCACCGTGTTGAGGAAGAGCGAGCGCGTAGAACTTGGACGTCTGCTCAAGGACGAGGGGAATCATTAGCTTGATGTTGTTCACCGCGATGGCCTGAGCATGGAGCTGAGCTTGCTCGGCGTTCTCGAACTCGGCGACGCGTTGATCAGCCGCCTCTGCCCGAGCAGTGGCCGCATCCGCCCGAGCAATAGCCGCCTGGGCTTGAGTAGTGGCGGCCTCGGCAGCAGCAATAGCTTCTTCGGCTGCCCGCTGAAGTTCATGCTGCGACCACGGGTAGTTCATGCTGCTGTCCGTGAAGAAGACGTCCCCGGTGACCTGGTCAACGTCGACCCCATTGGTGAAGCGTAGCGGCACGCCGTCGGCCTCCGCGGCCAGCACCGTGGCCTCGCCGCGGCCCGGGCCGACGCGCATCAGCCCCATGTACGCGTCCGCGATGTAAAGGTTGCCCGACCGGTGGTGGAACCGCAGGCCCAGCGAGCGGCCGCACTTGCTCTCGGTGAGCTCCGCCGGCCGAGCCCTAGACGCCGTGCAGGCCTCGGCGTCGTAGCCCGGGCTGTACGCGTACGTCGACCACCCACGCGCAAACCCGTTCCACTTGATGACGCGGCCGTCGGAGACGCCGCTGTAAGGACCGGCGCCCGCGCCGTCGAAGGCCACGCTCTCCGGGCCGCGCATGCAGCAGCGATCCCCGGAGTGGCAGGTGCTTGCTCCGGCTCCCGTCGATGGTGCTCGTCTCGGAGATGGGGCGAGCCGCGCACGACAGGAGTAGCAGCAGGACGGCGAGGCACCAGATCGCCAATGTCTGGGCAAGCTTGTTCCCCGTGCGGATCGCCATGGTTTCTGCGGTTTTCGAGGGCGCAGCCGCAGACAGTGTTCGTGTCGTGCGCTTGGCGGCTTGGACCTTGCGTTCATTTGCTTGCGAACGGTGCCTTTGGTTTGGTGGAGAGAAGCGAAGGGCGCCGCCTCCTTTTATTAGCCTGGCTGGAGTAGCTTCTTCACGACTCGGACTCGGACTCGGACTCGGACTCGGACTCGATCGGTGGTCTCGGACGTTCGGATTATCGGACTCGGTTTGATGGCCGCAGCCGCATGTTCCGTAATTCCGTTTGCCTTTGGGCTGTGTATATGTTCCAGACGGAAGAACGGAAGGTGACCTCCAATTATCGGACTCGGTTTAATAGACCGGGCCAGTATTGAGCAAGAAATTCTTGTGTTCTTGCGGTAATTATTTTGTCGTTGTACCAACTCAAAACGTTGGAAGTTTTGAATACATCAGTGCCTCCAGTGTCCACTGTCCAGTCAGTGCGACTGGAAATAGATGGGAGTGCGTGTAGTAGGAAACCAAACATTCATGAAGAAAGTTTCATCTCGATCCGTACGCATGCGTTGTGATCAGCATAAATTTCTCGCGAAATGCGCTGTGAACTACTCAGGGGCGCACGCAGGATGAGCAGCAGATCGATTCAATTTTGGCATAACAAGGGTGATTCGGCCGACACCTAACATCAAGAACTTACCAGAAAGATACACCGTGCCCAATCTATTTACAGTACTTATACCCCGTTTTTCATTCATTATACACTGCCATAGGGCCAGCCAGCCATGAGCAAAGCAACTAACACGCCATGTGAAATCCACAAATCGGTGGGGTAGAATGTTAAAGATGAATTAACCACCACCACGCCACTCCACTCCACCCTCATGACGTTTTGAAAATCCACAAGGTGCCACAGTTACCAGTACTACTTGTTCCACCTCACATTTCAACAGCTGCGACTCCATCTTACTTAAGGGCCCGTTTGGATTGCAGTAATTTCAAAGGAATGCAGTTCCTCCATTTTGATGGCGTCATGTGCCGTTTGGAACAAAGGAATCGACCTTGCCGTTCCTCTGGAAAGGAACGCTTCCATTCACAAAACGCAGGAAAGAAAGAATCCACTCTGGTCCAAAGTTTTCGCGTATGCCCGAGACGGAGGTTAAGAAGCCGGTAGAAGCAAATGTTTTATGCCTCTTCTTACCTTTCCAAAGGGGTCAACTGCTCATCTTCTTGCTTGAGCTCATGGCCATCCGTCCATGGCCGACCTGGCACCAGGCTGGTGTGTGGGAAGGAGGGGGCGCAGGTGTCTGGCATGCCAGCGGCAGTGCTGGGCGATGGCTGCGCGAGGGTCAGTGGCTGCCAGAGGGGCGGCGGTGGCGGCGCAACAACCAAGAGAGAGAGACCACGAGACTTGGAAGAGAACCCGATGAAAACGAGAAGACAAACGAGTGGACGAGAATGGCTCTGAACTTTGGTCAAATAACCATAGATAGTAGGCCCCACATGTAAGTGAGAGCGCGAGGGGATAGAAGACCAATGTCATCACGGTGCTAGAGCCTAGAGGATTCCGTATGTACTTTCATTTAAATTAAACATGCACTTGTGGCATGTTAATCGACAAACATAGAATTCTAAAAAATTATTTGCATGATTAGAAATCAAATTTATATATTTGTTTGATCATGACACACGTAGTACCTGTCAAAATAGTAATCACACATCTTTATTTGTTAATCAAAGTTTTACGTTGCAATGACAAATATTTGAATAATAAAACAAGTGTTCATCTCTTTTAATCATATCTCATGTTTTGGGAATCATGTGTTACAATTCCTATGTTCCAAACACCCCAACTTATGTTTTTTCTTTTCTCTGTTTCCCATAGCACCTACGTCCTATTCCAGCGTTTTTTTTTCTTCTTTCCTCTGTCATCCATTTTTTTTGGTTTGATGATGCAGAAGCTAACAAGCAAATTCAGATATCAAGATGAATGAGCAAATATTTTGCCCTGATTTTTGGCCTACCAGAATGGACAGACGGAAATGTGAGCCCCAATATTCGAGGCAACATTTGCTACTTGTCAGTTAACTAGCAAGGGATTTACAAACAATTTCAATACTCCAAAATTATTGACCGTTGAAGAATAAATGCAGAATACAAGACATGTAAGCAATTCAAGAACCGTGATTCCGAAGGCAAACCATATCAAGAACCGACTGTTACTCGCAAAAGGACAGAAAGATGGAAGCAGAGCAACGATATGTCGGTCTGTGGCACCTGACACGGTGACTACTGCACTCCTCGCTGCCGAGCTCCACGTGCCGGCGGTGTGGATGGAAGCAGGACAGCTGGGAAGGGATCGCGGAGCCACGTAGGAAAGGGCCACGGCTATTTAAAAAAAACTACCTGAACCTGATCGGATTTAGGTCCGGGCCTCCTTTTCCGATTCGAGTACATGGATTGCTATATACCAGCGCCTGGCCACGATTCAAATTTCTCAACATATCTCGCCTCGTTACTTCGATTTCTGATCCGGTCGAGGTGTCGAGCGCTGTGATCTGGAGGCGTGGTGCCGATGATAACCAACAAGAGGATGAAGACCAAGGCACTCATCAGCACATGGGCAGAGCTGCCGGACGAGATCATGATGGAGGTCTTGCTGCGGCTGCCGGTCAAGTCCACCCTCCGCTTCCGCGCCGTGTGCCGCGCCTGGGCCGCGACCCTTTCCTCCGACGAATTCCGCGCCCTCCACATGGCGAGGGCAGAGGCAGGCGCGGCTTCGGCTCAGCCCAGGCTGCTGGTCGTCGCGCCCACGTCCGCGGCGTGCGAGGCCACGGCGGTGTACTCCTGCTCGCCGCCAGAGCCCGGCGCGAGCCTCCTGCTCACGCTCGGCGACTTGAGGGGCGACTTCGTGGACGGCATAGCCGCCCCGTGCCGCGGCCTCGTCCTCCTGTACGACGCGGTGGCGCCGGCGTACTACGTCGTCAACGCGGCCACCAGGGCGGTCACGCGGCTGCCCCCTGGTCAGGACGTGGTCAACTCCAGCGCTGGCCTTGGCTATGACGCCCAGACGAACAAGCACAAGGTGATGAGGCTACTCAGAATGGGCAAAGATATCACGTGTGAAGTGTACACGCTCGGCGGCGTGCATGGCGATCGCTGGATGCTGGCCGCAGGAAGAGTGCCTTCGAGCCTCTCCACCACTGCTCAATGTGCCATCTACGCCGCTGAGTCCGGTAATCTCCCGCCGGTGTTCGCGAATGGTTCGCTGCTCTGGCTGATCTACGGAAGGTTTTCGCTCCAAAATTCAGCAGTTGCCGCCATCACATTTTCAGTCACCGAGGAGACCTTTGGTTGGGTCCAGGCACCTCCATGCGGTACGTTATTAGGAGTGCAGTTGGTGGAGCTTGACGGCTGCTTGTGCATGGTTAGAGACCTTCGCCACGGCTCACCTGACTGCAATAGCGCAGTGGAGATTTGGAAGCTGCAGGACTACACCAGTGGCATTTGGTCGTTGGATACTCGCGTTGATCTGTCACATGCCGGAGTAAGTTTGCTTACGCCGAAGGTTATCAGAGTCCTTGGTGCCACTGGTGATGGCAGATCAGTGAAGAAGATAGTCATGGCAACATCTAACCACACCGTTCACGCCTATGACACCATGTCAAAGAATGTAGAAACCATCCTCTCAGTGGCAGACGATACAGAAATAAGCTATCCAAGCGACCGCACTGCCATACGTATTTGTTTATTTAAAGAAACTTTTGCTCCTGTCCACAAAACACAAGAAGAGATATCTTTTTCATGTCCTTTGGCCAAGGCGACTAGGGAGATCCTGCTCCGTCTCCCTCCTAGATCCATTGTACAGTTCAAGCGTGTCTGCAGCCAGTGGCGCAGATTGATCGAGGATAAGGGTTTTATCCATTCCTACTTTGCACATAAGAGCTTGGAAAACAGAGCAAAGATCATGATTGTGGGTAAGGGCACCGGCAGAAGAAAGTTCTTCCGTTTTGCTCCCTTGGAAAACTGGCATTCAGATGCTGCTGACGAAGACGCATGGCTCGACTCAAAGGTGGTTTGTTCCAAGCCTTGTCATGGCCTGAACTTGCTAATCACTGCAGAAATGGATTATCTCTACAACCCATGCACGGGTTACTGCAGGACCAATGCCTATCCAGGGTCACTTCCCTGTCCACCATGGGAAACACCTACTGATGGTGGGGTATTACAGGACCACGCCTTTGCTATAGGCAACAAGAATGTTGGCTTGGGGTTCAACCCATTTAATCAGGAGCATGTTTCTGTGATAATGCTCTACCAATATAAGGACTTCAAATCCCGTGAGTATCGCTTGACATGCTCAGTTTGGCATTGTAGGGCTGGGTTCTTTCAAGAGGGTTTGGTCCCATGGCTTCCTGTGAATAACATGCCACCAGCTTATGTGGATGGGATGTTGTTCTGGATGAGTGACCCTATGTTGGGCCCAATAAGTGAGTATGCCATTTTGTGTTTCGACATTGCCACGGCGAAATTTGATGTCGCTTCTTGCCCACCGGAAATTAATACTGCAAACTGGAGCATCCATAGCACATGGAATTTGTTTGTGGCAGAGCTCAGAGGAAAGCTATGTGTTGTTCTTGCAGACTTGAAGAGAGATGAATTAGTGATATGGGAGTTGAAAAATGGCGAGTGGGATG
Organism: Miscanthus floridulus; assembly: GCF_019320115.1. Classification (NCBI taxonomy): domain Eukaryota; kingdom Viridiplantae; phylum Streptophyta; class Magnoliopsida; order Poales; family Poaceae; genus Miscanthus; species Miscanthus floridulus. The sequence goes on from NC_089586.1 coordinate 95,749,769, forward strand.
AAATATACACGGTACGGTTGGAAGCGTCGCCTAACTATTCCCTTCGTTCGAATGTTGTAGTGCCGTTGGCAGTTGATCCAATGGATGGCAGCATCTTGCTAAGCACCGGCAGGAAGATGGGATTCTATGATCCAGTGAACGAGACTGTTGGGGAATTGTATGACGTTGATGAGATTTTGCGTACATATAAAATGGCAGGAGCCTATTCTCAAGGAGCTCCATGCCAGGAGCAAGCTATGCCTCTTGTTCCCATGCTTTACGAGGGAAGTATAGTTAGTTATCCCCGTATGCGCAAGGATAAAATTCTGCACTGATAACTTGGCGCTCTGTGGTCAGGAGTCAGGACTATCAGCTGTTTATATTAGCTCATTTCAGCCCTTCACATTGAAGGTGTGAAGTATAATAATGTACTACATAATAGCAGTTCTAGGTTTTATTATTAATTTGATGTATTATATTTAGTCATTTTTATGTGCTAGTATTTTTTTTTTTGGAAAACAGCGGGGGGGGTGGGGGGGGGGGGGGGGGGGGGGGGGGGGTGGGGGGGGTGGAGTTTCCCCACCAGATTCCATTAGAAACAAACAAAAGCTCCAGCTAGCTGGAGCGAGTAGCAGAGTTACAAGCGAGAAGGTAGCCGCGCCAGTCGTTCAGACTGTTTACAAGGTTGCCGTGTTTAAGGTGTTTTCGCCAGATTACAAAATCATCACAGATACGATTAATGATCAGCCGGCTATCGGCCCTCTCACCCCTGAAGATTTCTCCATTCCTGGCATCCCATAGCCGCCAGAGTATAGTTAACAAGACAAAAGGCCAAAGCTTCACATCCAAACTTGGGGGGGTGACAAAGCTCCAGATATCTTCATCAGACAGGAACGAAGCGCCATCAAAACCAAGCTTCCGCCAGACCTCTGAGCTTGCTGTACACATGAAGAACGCGTGGTGCCTGTCCTCAACGGTCTTGGCGCATCTCTGGCACTGATCGCTGTCCAGGACATGTTTGGCATGTAGGTTTGATCTTGTGCTCAACCTGTCTTTGAAGTACTGCCAGGCAAACACCTTCACCTTATTTGGGACCCGAGTCGCCCAAATACGTCGACCATGCGTGTCTGGCGTGCCCTGCGTTCGGTCGAGAGCAGCATAAGCATCTTTTGAGGTGTACGACTTCCCAGTCAATTTCATCAGTCTGATGTCCGGACCTTCCCTGAGGCTGATTTCCTGCAAGCTAGACAAAAGGTTAGCTAGCTGGGCACTAGCAGCGTTGGTCAGCCTTGGCCTGAGGCACAATTCAAACCAGTTCTGGAAAACATTTTGCACCGAAACATTAGGCCGAATAGTGTGAGAGAAGAGGGCAGCATGGGAAGAACAGATGGGGCTGTCAGGAAGCCAATGATCAAACCAAAAAGAGGTGGATGAGCCGTCACGAATATTAACATAGGTAATGGACCGAAAGGTGTTGAGCTCATCGTTGATAATCCTCCAGAGATAACCGTGGGTACCGTTGAGAGGAGCGTCGAAGGCCGCTGCATCGCGAAGAATCCACTCTTTCCAGGCAACCGGCTCGCCAGAGAATAGTTTGTTGATGAACTTCATGAGCAAGCATCGGTTTTGAAGATGTAAGTCTTTTACTCCGAGGCCACCAGCCTCTTTGCTGGCCTGAACGTTCTCCCAGGCAACCAGGCATTTGGAGCCATGGCAGACATGAGACATCATTACCCGTCCAGAAAAAAGCTCTGCGTCGTCGATCAATGGCCTTGATCACAGTTTTGGGGATGTTAATTGCAGACATGTAATGTAGAGGGACAGAGCTAAGGACAGCAGTGGAGAGGGTAAGACGACCAGCTCTGTTGAGCAGTGAGGCACGCCAACCAGCGAGATGCTTATCACAAGAAGAAATTAAAGGCAGGCAATCAGCCACAGTGATTTTATGTGGGGATAAGGGGAGGCCAAGGTAACTTTGAGGAAATGAGGAGACCGTAGTACCGAATATGTTGGCAAGAGATAGAGCCGTGTTAGGCGGGTACACCGATAGGGAGGAAGGTGGTCTTGTGGTAGTTGATAGAAAGGCCCGTTGCCTCCTCAAAGATCTCCAGGATTTGCTTAGTTTGAATGATGGCTTCAGGGGAGCATTTAAGAAAGATGAGAGTATCGTCAGAGTACTGAGCACTGTTCAGGGAGCATCACAGATGAGAGGGTGCCCGATGGCATTAGCAAGGAGGGGGTGATGGAGGAGCCGGCAAAGGACGTCAGCAACAATGATGAAGAGGTAAGGTATGGAGAAAGGGGGTCTCCCTGCAGAAGACCATTACGGCAATTAATCCATCTGCCCGGGATGCCGTTGAGGAGCACAGCAGTTTTACCAGTGCGTCACACTATGGATGCATTTAAATAATTTGAATCTTTGCCTGCTGTAGCATTGCTGTAATGAACAGGTACAGGCTAAGATACCACTCCTTAGTACTGATGAAACGTACTGACTTGAGTTTAATGTTCTTCAAAAACAGAGAAACAGAATTGGTTGCAGAAACTGCCGAAAATATTCACAAGCAACACAGACCATCTGAGATTCCACCTGAAATATCAACTTTGATTGGACATAAGTTCACTATGATTGTAACATACGGCTACTCTTCTCCTACATCAAGGAGAAACATGTTTACTAGCGCAGCAGATTGCGCGCAAGGAGCTTCTCAGTTTTGGACAGAGATATCACATCGTGTCCTTGCTGACAGAAGTCGTAGATCGACACAAACCTCCACCGGATCAACCTTAGGGTCCATAAGCTGGTGAATTGGTGCAAAGTAATACTGAAGGTGATTCTCTGTCCTCTTTGCCATCCATAACATTTGTCCATAAGGAAATGAACATGGCTGCCACAAGAAAAGATCTGAACCTTCGAGCTTCACTTTAGGCAATTTTTCTCTCCGATATTGCAACCTTTTGCCTTTCTCAGCTTCAGCAGAGTCACAAGCGCAGCTACAACACTCACATACCACGTATGGCAGCACTTGAGCCTATAGAAGGCCGTCTACTCGCGGCAGACCTCACACCTGTAGAAGGGTGGAGGGTGAGGGTATCCGGAACCACCTCCGGGTCCTAGAGTGGCGAGATAGGTTTCGCCCTCCCATGTTGAGACAAGCTTGGAGCGTCCAATATGTGTCTGAAATGGAAACCAACAAATTATTCTCTAACTTTGACCAAGTTTTTAGAAAAAAAAATATATAAACATCTATGGTTTAAACAAATGCTTTAATAAAATTTATTTCATGAAGAAATGACTGGAACTAATTTAATGTTCTAGATGTTTGTGCATTTTTGTATAAACCTAGTCAAAGTTAAATAAGTTTGACATACGAAAAACCAAAAGTGAACTATGAATTGGAATGGAGGGAGTAGTAGAGAGAAAAAGAATTTAACAGAATGGTAATCAAGAGTTATAGACATTAGTACATTACATACATACATATATATATATATATATATATATATATATATATATATATATATATATATAGTACACTTACTGGAAAGAAGATCAGATAATATACATGTATGCACAAAGAATGCATACAAATTTCCATTTCAATCAGAATAGATCTTAATAAACTACTTCATAATGAAAATATTTTAAGATTTAAAAACAATAATCTTCACTGACCTGGAGCAATCTTGACTCACGCACCTGCATGTTAAAGGTAAACTATCTGAAGAGCAAGCTCGGCACATAAAAGGTACTTGATTAATTCTGTCAACTACATAATTGATATTGGGTTTATGGAGCATGCATTTGCAAGAAAAAATAGCTACCTCTCCTATCCAGCACAGAAGGACGCCTGGGTAAATGAAATCTGACAGGTTCGTGTGGCGACATAGCAAGAGGCTTCTTGAATTGTGTACTACGATTGCCACCCTCAAATGCATCAACGAGCTCAAGTTTCGAATCACTAGCTGCAACATATATGATTCTCGCAATTTCAGATTTTACTGAAGATATGATGAATTTCATGAGGTCCAGTCCGAGTCCAATACCTGAGGATATACGAGATGACACAGTGTCAGTCTGCCAATATCGATGATCAGAAACCTCATTCTTCTTTCCGCTGACCTGAGGATCTCTCCAATCAGTGTCAGCACCTATTGCACATATGTTGATAAGAAACATGTGATGAGAAACTCTGACACATCAATCTAGCTGGATTTGCAAGAACAATATATCGATGATCTGTGATTGGAGGAGACAAGTGAGAAGACTACATCCCCTTTGCAGCTGGGAAGGTTGCCTGGTTTTCTGCAGTCTGATGTTTTCCAGTATAGCAGAACTCTTTGCAGAATCTATTCTGGCTGGCAACCTCCTCTGCTCTTTGTCCTGCAACAGTAGATTTGATCTAACTATTCACTTTGTGCTCCAACGGACAGAGAAAATAACAAAAGTGCATACAAAAAACGTGGGAGCTGCATGTAACAATTGAATGGAATCAGCTAAATAATCCAGTATTTGGTTTGATGACGCAGAAGTTAACAGACCGATTCAGATATCAAGATTGGTGACCAAATGTTGCCCTGACTTTCTGGCCTTCTAGAATCGACAGACAGAGATGTGTGAACAAGCCCAAATCTTCGGGGCAACATTTCATACTTGTCAGTTAACTAGAACGGGATTTACAAACAGTTTCAAACTCCAAAACTATTAACCGATGAAGAATTTATGCAGAACATGACAAATGTAAGCAATTCAAGAACCGTAATTCCGTAAAGGCAAACCATACCAAGAACGAGCTCCACTCGCAAAAGGGGAGCAAAGAAGACGGGGCGAAGGACGAGGAGACAATTGCAACCTCGCTGCCGTGAGGCTTGTGGTTTCCGTAGCGCCCTTGGCGTCCACCCATGGCGGAGACTTTGTGCAGCATCTCCGTGTTCCTCCCCGCGGAAGCCTCCACATCGGGCTCCGGCTTGGGATCGGTGGCGTCGCACGCGGCGCCCCGCGAGCTCGAGACCTGTGAGGCGCCGGAGGAGGCGGTGAGCTCGCCGATGCAGGGTGTTCACAAAAAAAGTTCAATACTCCAAAATTCTTGACCGATGAAGAATCAATGCAGAACACAAGACAAGATAAACAATTCAAGAACTATGATTCCGTGAAGGCAAACCACATCAAGAACCAACTCGACCCGCCAAGGACAGCAAAGAAGAAGGAAGCAAACCAGTAAATGGGCGACGGATGAGGAGGCACCCTCGCCGCCGTGCGGCTCGCGGTATTCGTCGCCGCGGCGAACGCACGGGGACGGCGAGGCAGACTGGTGGAGGGTAAGCGACGCTGCGCCGTAGGAGGAGGTCAGGCGGCTTCCGTAGCGCCCTCGGCGTCCACCAGTAGTGGACATCTCGTGCAGATCCTTCGTGTTCCTCCTTGCGGAGCCCTCGACGTCAGGCTCCGTCTTGGGGTCGGTGGCGTCGAACGCGGCGGTCCGCGAGGGCGACACCTTGGAGCGGGCTGGGGACGAGGCCTCCCCGGCGATCGGGAGGAGGTGGCTGGCGCTGGGCATGCTCGTGCTGCCGCAGGACGAGACGCCTAGTCGGATGGTGACCATCTTCTCGGCTTCTTGTTCTGCTCCTGCCATTTCCGACTTCGAGTCTTTGCCTTTGTCTTGGTTAGTTGCAGAGCGCGGGCGAGGAGGGGAAGATTGGCAGGATGTGTCCGGGCTTTATATGTTGTGAAAATAGGATTGCTGGACTGGGCCTCACAGCTGTTGGGCCACGGTATGGCCTTGCTGCACTCTTTACAGATCAGGACAGGTTAGTATTTAGTATTTCTCAAAAAAAAAAAAACTTAGTAGTACTTTTTGTAAAAAAAAAGCAACTCAGGTCAGGGACACAGACACCTTACCATGGCTCTCTTGTCTCTTCAGGGTGCCGGCAAAATGCATTCTGGTCAGATTCATAAGGAAAATCTCAGTTTTTTTCTTGGGTAAACTTAGGGTCCTCAATTCTGCTTCAAATCACCACATAGGCCTCATTCGCTAGTCTGAAACTTGGTTGAAACTGGCTGAAAACACTGTTTCGGCTGAATTGTTGTGAGAGAAAAATATTGTTCCGGCTGAAAAAAGAAGCCGAACAGACCGAATATAGGGTAAGCCGAACAGAGCCATAATTCTGACCACCGAAGAAATTATGCTGTGCCCCCTGTCCTCGCTCGAATGTGAAATTATCTGAGCATTTCAATACACCAGATTTTGAGCAAATTTGAGTATCAAGAGATGTGGCTACTTTCGGGTCGAAATAGAAGCTTCTGAGCACCATGGACTTTGCTTGTTGCATAATAGTTGAGCTTGAGCACCTTTCCTTTGGTCTGTTGATGCCTCAAGCAGTCAAGCATCGCACACCTTGCACCAGCACTCGGCCCCGATGCCATCAGAACTTCCCTCGCAATCCAGAAGCTCCAGTCTGACCAATCGCTTGTAGCCTGCACTACTAGAGAACAGACTTTGAACGATGTCCTAATTTGGCATTAGCCTCGGCATTTTTTTTTGCCCCCGGGACTAAAGGACCCTTTAGTCCTGGTTGGTAATACGAACCGGGACTAAAGGTCCCTGCCCAATGGTCGTCCGCGGGGCAGGGGCCTTTAGTCCCGGCTAGTATTACCAACCGGGACTAAAGGTAAACCTTTAGTCCCGGCTGGTAATACCAGCCGGGACTAAAGCTTTTAGTCCCGGTTTGGGTGATGCCCCGGGAATAAAGATTAATCTTTAGTCCTGGTTTGGACCCCTAACCGGGACTAATAATCCCGGCCTATAATTCAGCTCATTTCTTCCTTCCCGAGCCCGAGCCATTCCATTCAAACTCACTACCTCTGTTTTTCAGCTTGCTGTTGTTCTTCTCTCTCCCCCTCCATTGGTGTTGCTCTTCGATTTTGGAGGTAACAAACTTAATTCTCTTATGTTTTATCAGTAGCTTATCTCATTTTGCGATGTAGATGTATGTGTAACTTTATATGTTGGACTTTATTATGATTTTATATGTAAACTTAGAAAATTGTAGAAAATCCGTACTAGTTGAACTTGCGGACCGTGTTCAAGTCGGCGAGCATGTTCTCTGCCAAGCGGTAACGGACGTCAAGGAGGAGCTTTGATTCTACGAGGGAGAGCGGCAACGGTCGTGGAAGACCGTGTTCCCTTTCTCGTAGAATCGGAGCTCTTCCTTGGCCTAGTACGGTGCCGTCCGGTGGAGAAATGCTCGCCGAGTTGATCACGTAAGCAAGGTCAACTAGTACGGATGGTTATTTATTGAAACATGTTTTTGAGCGATAATTTGATGGATATTTGATAACTTCAGACCTACAAATGTCATCTACAAATGTTACTATCCTCGGCAACCTAAACGTCCGCGAGCTCGCCGATATCGAGCAGGTCACTTAGAATTATTTTTTCCATTAAATGAACTACTTAGAAATCATGCCTTTTTTTAGAATTAAATTTTCCATGAAATGAAAAACTTAGTAAATAGTTAGAAAATTATAGAAAATCCGTACTAGGTGAACTTGCGGACCGTGTTCAGCTCGGCCAACATGTTCTCTACCGAGCGGTAACGGACGTCAAGGAGGAACTTTGATGCTACGAGGGAGAGCTGCAACGGTCGTGGAAGACCGTGTTTCCTTTCTCATAGAATCGGAGCTCTTCCTTGGCCAAATACGGTGCCATCCGGTGGAGAAATGTTGGCCGAGATGATCACGTAAGCAAGGTCAACTAGTACGGGTGGTTATTTATTGAAACATGTAAAATCCGTACTAGTTTTGTTTAAATATATAATTTTAGAAAATATGAAATTTACACTAGTTTGCAAAAATAAGTATAGAAAGTAGATGACAACTGGTACCAGATCATCGGCCTCTTGTTCGGTTGCGAAACGACTGAGGCCAGAACTTCCTCTCATTATCTGCGGCAAGTGTAAGCAGAAGATTGTGATGGAGTACCGAGTCAAGAGACAGGGACCCAACAAGGGTCGTGTTTTCTACAAGTGCCCGGATCGCGATGTGAGTTTCTTACGCATTTTATCTTTATGGCTAATTGACCTGCTTTTCTTGAATATTTTTGACTAAATATTTTTTGGCTTTAATTACAGTGGGAGGGCAATGGATGCGATGGTTGGTACTGGGAGGAAGATTATGCTACATACGTGCAGAATTTGGGTGCGCTTGAGGTAGTGGCTGCTGCTGATGAGGCAGTGAGCCAGCAGGAGAAGCTTATTGATATTCAACAGAAGAATGATTTGTCTGTTTTAGTTGCGTACGATCACGAAATAATTATGTTACTGAAGTGCATTGTAGTTTTAGTTTGTTTAGTGATAGTTGGGATTGCTTACGTTGTAGCCAGACTTAGTTAATTAATCAACCGTGTGTGTGTCATTTATGTTGTGTAATAAAATACTAAATTATGTTCAAGGTTTTCATAATTTGTCGTGTAATACAGATTATGTCACGCCATTGGATGTACAATGCCGATCGCCGCTCCCAAGACTTTATTGAGGGCTTGCACTATTTCTTAGGTGTGGCCGAGGCAAATAAGCGGGATGGTTTCATGTGCTGTCCATGTGCCCTATGTAAGAATTTAAAAGAATATTCAAGCTCAATGAGTCTTCATTCATATTTGCTTAAGTCAGGTTTCATGTCAAACTATATATGTTGGACTAAGCATGGAGAAAGCGGGGTCATGATGGAAGAAGGTGAAGGAGAAGATTTAGACATCGATGACATTATTGCTCAGTATGGTGCCTTTGATGATACTACAATGGGGGGAGATGAAGAAGAGGTAGCGGTAGAAGATGATCTCGGTGATGCTCTTGGCGATGCCATTCGTGATGCACAACAAGAATGGGAAAGTGAAAGAGAAAGTTAAGTTCGAGCGCATGCTTGAGGATCATAGGAAGTTGCTATACCCGACGGCCGAAGAGGGGCAAAAAAAGCTGGGTACAACACTGGAATTGCTACATTGGAAGGCAAAGAATGGTATATCCGACAAGGCATTTGGAAATTTATTGAACCTCATAAAGAAGATGCTTTCGAAGCCAAATGAATTGCCCACCACTACGTACGAAGCAAAAAAGGTTGTCTGCCCATTGGGATTAAAAATCCAGAAGATACATGCATGTCCTAATGACTGCATCCTCTACCATGGCAATGAATACGAGAATTTGGATGAATGCCTGGTATGTAAAGCATCGCGGTATAAGATCAGGCGCGATGATCCTGGTGACGTCGAGGGTGAACAACGTCCTAGAAAGAAAATCCCTGCCAAGGTTATGTGGTATGCTCCTATAATACCACGCTTAAAACGTTTGTTCAGAAATAAAGACCATGCAAAGTTGTTGCGGTGGTATAAAGAAGACCGTAAGGTAGACAATATGCTGAGACATCCAGTTGATGGGTCCCAGTGGAGAGCGATAGACAGGGAATTTCCAGAGTTTGCAAATGAGGCTAGAAACTTAAGGTTCGCCTTAAGTACAGATGGTATGAATCCTTTTGGAGAGCAGAGCACTAGTCATAGCACTTGGCCAGTTACTCTATATATCTACAACCTTCCTCCATGGTTATGTATGAAGTGGAAGTTCATTATGATGCCGATCCTCATCCAAGGTCCGAGGCAACCTGGCAACGATATTGATGTCTATCTGAAGCCATTAGTTGAAGAACTTCTAGTTTTATGGAACAAACCAGGTGTACGTGTCTGGGATGAGTACAAACAAGAACACTTTGACCTACAAGCAATGTTGTTCGTAACAATCAATGATTGGCCTGCTTTAAGTAATCTTTCAGGTCAGACAAACAAAGGATATAATGCATGCACACATTGTTTTGATGACCTTGACAGTATATATTTGAAAAGATGTCGAAAGGTCGTGTACCTTGGCCATCGTCGATTCCTTCCGTTGAATCACCAAGTAAGAAAGAAAGGGAAGCATTTTAAAGGTAAGCCAGACCATCGGAAGAAGCCTTATAACCGAACCAGGGAAGATGTACTCGCAATGGTCAAGGATGTGAAAGTAGTATTTGGAAAGGGACAAGGCAGTGAATCTGTTCCCAAAGATGCTAAGGGACACGTACCCATGTGGAAGAAGAAGTCCATCTTTTAGGAGCTACCCTATTGGCAAGTCCTAGAGGTCCGCCACGCAATCGACGTGATGCACCTAACAAAGAATCTTTGTGTGAACCTGTTAGGATTCATGGGTGTGTACGGGAAGCCAAAGGATTCACTTGAAGCACGCCAGGACTTGTAGGGCATGAAAGAACGAGACAATCTTCATCCAGAGAAGACAGATGATGGACGTCATTACTTAAGTCCTACTAGCTACACGCTTAGCAAAGAAGAGAGGGACAACATGTTCGAATGTCTAAGCAGCATCAAGGTCCCATCGGGATTCTCCTCCAATATAAAGGGTATAATAAATGTGCCAGATAAGAAATTCCTAAACTTAAAGTCCCATGACTGCCACGTGCTTATGACGCAATTGCTTCTAGTTGCTTTAAGAGGAATTCTACCTCCACATGTACGTCTAGCCACCGTGAAGCTATGTGCATTCCTCAATGCAATTTCTCAGAAGGCAATCAATCCAGTGGAACTAGCTACTCTACAGAATGATGTGGTTCAATGTCTTGTTAGCTTTGAGTTGGTGTTCCCTCCATCCTTCTTTAATATCATGACACACATCCTAGTTCATTTGGTGAAGGAGATTAGTATTCTTGGACCTGTGTTCTTACATAACATGTTCCCCTTCGAGAGGTTTATGGGAGTCTTGAAGAAATATGTGAAAGTCTGTTCTAAGCCTGAAGGAAGCATCGCCCAGGGCTATGGAACAGAGGAGGTCATTGAGTTCTGTGTTGACTTTATTCCTGACCTTGCCCCGATTGGTGTTCCCAAATCATGACACGAGGGGCGACTCAGTGGTAAAGGAACTTTAGGGAAAAAACATATATCGGCATGGAAGACGATTATTTCAATAAAGCACACTACACAGTTCTTCAGAACTCGTCATTGGTGCATCCGTACATCGAGATACATAAGGAGTTCTTACGATCCAAATTTTCAGGGAAGACTGAAGCTTGGATTAGGCGTCAGCACATGGAAAGTTTCAGTGGTTGGTTGCGAAAAGAATGTCAAGGCGATGACAATATTGATGAGCAACTGTATTTGTTGGCTAGGCAGCCATCGTGGCATATCCTCACGTACTAAGGGTACGAGATAAATGGGAATACATTTTACACAGTTGCCCAAGATAAAAGGAGCACCAATCAAAATAGTGGTGTTCGCATAGATGGAACAGATCCAAATGGGAATATACAAACATATTATGGCCGCATAGAAGAGATATGGGAACTAGACTACGCACCTAATTTTAAAGTTCCTTTGTTCCGGTGCCAATGGGTGAAGCTGACCGGATGAGGGGTAACAGTCGACAAAGAGTATGAAATGACAACAGTGGACCTCAACAATATTGGGTACAAAGAGGAACCATTCGTCCTTGCTGCCGATGTGAGTCAGGTGTTCTATGTGAAAGACATGTCTACAAAATCAAAGAGAGGAAAAAACGAAGACATCAACTCAATGATCAATGAGCCAAAGCGCCACATAATTCTTTCTGGGAAAATAAATATAGTGGGAATTGAAGATAAGTCAGACATGTCAGAAGATTACGAAAGAAATGTCCGAATTCCACCCTTCATAGTGAAGAAAGATCCAAGCATCATGTTAAATGATGAAGACACTCCATGGTTACGACAAGATCATAACCAAGGGTCATACGTCAAGAAGAAATTCACTGTTGTGCCCGCATGATATAACGATGCATGTTTAATATATTATGTTTTAGAGACGGATATTATGTAATATGTTATGACTTTGACTCTAGTATTATGAACTCTAAATGACTTCAAATTGAAAAGTTTTGAATACCAAGTTTGTTAAACTCAAAAAGATCTACAATTGTTGTTTTGGTCAACTTTCCATTTGAGAAAGTTTGGACGGTTCAAATTTGTGATTTTTAAATTTCGACGCCTACAAACTAGTTTTCGGGACCCTAGATTGTCTCAAATTGAAAAGTTTTGAATACCGAGTTTGTTAAGCTCATCAATATATACAATCCTTATATAGGCCATTTTTTCATTTGAGAAAGCTTGAACAAAATGTAGTTCAAATTTCACAAGTGTGTGACATAGTTTTAGAAAGTATATATGAGATTCAAGAAGTTGTGACTAGTGTTTGATAAAAATTTCTCAAATGGGAAAATGAGCTATGTAACAATTGTAGATCTTTCTGAGATAATCAAACTTGGTATTCAGAGTTTTTTCATCTGAGGTCATTTAGTGTCTCATTTGAGCAAGTTTGACCAAGTCAAATTTGGTCAAATAAAAAAACAACACTTTGACTCTAGTATTATGAACTCTAAATGACTTCAAATTGAAAAGTTTTGAATACCAAGTTTGTTAAACTCAAAAAGATCTACAATTGTTGTTTTGGTCAACTTTCCATTTGAGAAAGTTTGGATGGTTCAAATTTGTCATTTTTAAATTTCGACGCCTACAAACTAGTTTTCGGGACCCTAGATTGTCTCAAATTGAAAAGTTTTGAATACCGAGTTTGTTAAGCTCATCAATATATACAATCCTTATATAGGCCATTTTTTCATTTGAGAAAGCTTGAACAAAATGTAGTTCAAATTTCACAAGTGTGTGACATAGTTTTAGAAAGTATATATGAGATTCAAGAAGTTGTGACTAGTGTTTAATAAAAATTTCTCAAATGGGAAAATGAGCTATGTAACAATTGTAGATCTTTCTGAGATGATCAAACTTGGTATTCAGAGTTTTTTCATCTGAGGTCATTTAGTGTCTCATTTGAGCAAGTTTGACCAAGTCAAATTTGGTTAAATAAAAAAACAACACTTTGACTCTAGTATTATGAACTCTAAATGACTTCAAATTGAAAAGTTTTGAATACCAAGCTTGTTAAACTCAAAACGATCTACAATTGTTGTTTTGGTCAACTTTCTATTTGAGAAAGTTTGGACGGTTCAAATTTGTGATTTTTAAATTTCGACGCCTACAAACTAGTTTTCGGGACCCTAGATTGTCTCAAATTGAAAAGTTTTGAATACCGAGTTTGTTAAGCTCATCAATATATACAATCCTTATATAGGCTATTTTTTCATTTGAGAAAGCTTGAACAAAATATAGTTCAAATTTCACAAGTGTGTGACATAGTTTTAGAAAGTATATATGAGATTCAAGAAGTTGTGACTAGTGTTTGATAAAAATTTCTCAAATGGGAAAATGAGCTATATAACAATTGTAGATATTTCTGAGATGATCAAACTTGGTATTCAGAGTTTTTTCATCTGAGGTCATTTAGTGTCTCATTTGAGCAAGTTTGACCAAGTCAAATTTGGTCAAATAAAAAAATAACACTTTGACTCTAGTATTATGAACTCTAAATGACTTCAAATTGAAAAGTTTTGAATACCAAGTTTGTTAAACTCAAAAAGATCTACAATTGTTGTTTTGGTCAACTTTTCATTTGAGAAAGTTTGGATGGTTCAAATTTGTGATTTTTAAATTTCGACGCCTACAAACTAGTTTTCGGGACCCTAGATTGTCTCAAATTGAAAAGTTTTGAATACCGAGTTTGTTAAGCTCATCAATATATACAATCCTTATATAGGCCATTTTTTCATTTGAGAAAGCTTGAATAAAATGTAGTTCAAATTTCACAAGTGTGTGACATAGTTTTAGAAAGTATATATGAGATTCAAGAAGTTGTGACTAGTGTTTGATAAAAATTTCTCAAATGGGAAAATGAGCTTTGTAACAATTGTAGATCTTTTTGAGATGATCAAACTTGGTATTCAGAGTTTTTTCATCTGAGGTCATTTAGTGTCTCATTTGAGCAAGTTTGACCAAGTCAAATTTGGTCAAATAAAAAAACAACACTTTGACTCTAGTATTATGAACTCTAAATGACTTTAAATTGAAAAGTTTTGAATACCAAGTTTGTTAAACTCAAAAAGATCTACAATTGTTGTTTTGGTCAACTTTCCATTTGAGAAAGTTTGGATGGTTCAAATTTGTCATTTTTAAATTTCGACGCCTACAAACTAGTTTTCGGGACCCTAGATTGTCTCAAATTGAAAAGTTTTGAATACCGAGTTTGTTAAGCTCATCAATATATACAATCCTTATATAGGCCATTTTTTTATTTGAGAAAGCTGTAGAACAAAAAATACTACATTTTCTCTATTTTTATAGGTTAACAAAAAAATCCTGTCAATTTTGATCAAAAACCGAGAAAAAGTTGAAACATTGACGTTACAATAATGTGATAATAAATTTCCTATCGAATAATATTAGTTTTATTAATTTTAAGTTAGAAATATATTTTTGCATTAACAAAATACTTAGTATTAGTAACATTTATATTCTATATTCATAAAAGAAATTAAAAACTTTAGGTTACAAAATTTTCCTATTTACAATAAATAATTAGTTAATCAATAGTATTTTTTAAAATAAATATTGCAAAGTATTGAAGTTGCTATGGAATTAATTGATTAACCTAGTATTAAACAAAAACAAAATCCCAGGCCTTTCCAATTACGCTGGCGGGTTGGCAAATTTTTTAAGGCTTCAGTCCCAGCCCAGACCAAGAACCGGGACTAAAGGGTGGGCGGCAATTTAGGTGCCCGCCAAAAAATACCTTTAGTCCCGGCTGGCAACACGAGCCCAACCGGGACTAAAGGGTTGGACCTTTAGTCCCGATTGGTATTACCAGCCGGGACTAAATGTCCTTTAGTCCCGGCTCGTGTTACCAGCCAGGACTAAAGGGTCGCAGGCTATATATATCGAACGTCTGTTCTGTTCATCTTCGATCTCGCCTCCGTCGCTCAGCCGCCCGCCTGGCCGCGCCATCCGCCGTCGTCGAGCTCATCTCTGCCGCGCCGCCATCGTCGTCTACCCCCGCCCGGCCGCGCCATTCTCCAGGCCTGCATCGCCGCATCCCGTCTCCGCCGCCGCACCCGACCCCACCTTCCATCGCCGACGCTTCCCGCGCGCCCACGCCGTACGGCCTCCGTCGATCGAACTCGATATGATCTGCGCTGCTCTCGATCGGCTTTTTTTTTAGATTTTTTTTTACAAAGTCTCGGCTGTATGTTAGATTAAAATAAGTACATGTAGTTTATTGTTAGTTTTTTTAGTTATTTTTAGATAGTTTTTGATATATTAGATTTAAATGTATTAAAATTTAATTAGTATTTTATTTAGATAGTTTTTTAGATAGTTTTTTATTATAGTTTTTAATATATGTTAGATTAAAATGTATTATCTTACTAGTTTATCTAATTTCATGTTAGATTTATTTAATTGGATTTAGTAATTATATATTCTATCTCTCTATATATATTATATTTAGAGATAGATTCTATATTTATACATATGTACTTAATTATTTCTATATGTATATATACATGTACTTATTTTCATGTGTTGAGAGAGAGAAAATTGTATCTAGAGAGACATTCTATGTGTATCACATGCATATCTAGAGATATAGATCGACATATGCACTTATTTCTATGTGTTGAGAGAGAGAGAAAATATATTGTATTATTCTATGTGTATATATATACATGTACTTATTTCCATGTTTATGAAATATTATGTGTTATTATATTTAATTGGATTTAGTAATTCTATATGTGTTATCACATGTACTTATATTATGTACCATAGTAATTTTATCTATGTGTTATCTTGAAGATACAAATGGCTGCTTCGAATGATAACTTGAGTGATGACATAATGGCGGATATTATCAACGCCGGCACCAATGTGGATGTAGATGACACGAGTCAGTACTTTGCTGATTATGAGGATATCCTGAATATGCCGGTGGTTGAAGATCAACAAATTATCGCGCAAGAAAATACTGGCGAGGTATATTCGATTATCTATCATCTCTTATAGATGCATGCGTACGTATATTTGTTGTTAATCGTTGTGTTTGTACTCATGTAGCCGGTCTCTGGATCTACATCAACCACCAACAAAAGTAGGAAAGTCCGAGGGCCAAAAAGCCATTAGAGGGCCGTTTCATAATATCAGAATTCGACACCGACACCAGCAAACCATTGGGACCACATGCTCAGACATATGTCAATCAATGTGGGTTCGTTGTAAGGGATAGGATCCCAGTTAGTGCTCGTGAATGGAAGCAGAAGATATCCGCTCCTAATGTTAGTTTTGTATCTGATCGTGATAAGAACCTAGCTTGGAGTGATATCACTCAACATTTCACATTACAAGCAGATGATGCTTTGAAGGAGCTAGTGAGGGATTGGACAATGAAGAAGATGGCAACATTGTTCCAGAGTTGGAAGAAGACATTGTATAAAAAGTTTATCTTGAAGAATGCTACGCCGAATTTCAATGCTAAGGCGTTTGTCAAGTTGGAGTCCCATTGGGATGCCTTCGTAGAATACTAGACATCCCAAGACAGTGAGGAACATGTGATGAGGAATCGGCAGAATGCCCGACAGAAGCAATACCACCATCGCATGGGATCAGGTGGTTATAAGAGTGCTATTCCCAAGTGGCAGAACCTAGAAGCAGAGATTACTGCCAAGGGAATCATACCTGAAATAATAGAGAAGAACTGGCCTCAACGCGCGAAGAATTGGTTCTACGCTCATGGGGGAAGCCTAGACCTAGACACTAGCAAGCTAATTTTTGGCCAAAAAATTGAGAGAGCAACACAGAGACTAGCTCGTGCTAGGGAAGAAGCTGATAGTGGTGTTTTCAAGCCCAACAGAGAGAAGGATGAATTGACATATGCACTAGAGAATCCCGAACACGGTGGTCGAACAAGAGGCTATGGGGTGGTTCCGTGGCTACACGCATTCCCAGCAGACAAGGATACCTACAGAAGCCGCCAAAGAAAGAAGGATGAGGAGGCAGAACGAATCCGTGCATTGGAGCAATTTATTGACGAGTCACGACAAGCATTGCTTGAATCACGTGAACGAGAAAAATCTCTTGAGGCAAGAATGCAGGAGGAGATCAAGAGGCAAGTGCAGCTAGCAATGAGTCAAATGCAATCGCAATCAACGCCGGGAGTCACCATTAGCCCCGTTGGTCAGATGAAAAGTAGTTGTGCTTCTACGGAGCTGCCAGTTATTCAAGACGACGCTGGGTTGCGCTTCCCTGTTGATGACATTACTGAGCCTCTAACAACATGTGAGCTGCACATTCTAGATGGTAATAATGCATCAATCATGGTGGCTGTTGGGGTTGTATCTCCAATAGACCGAACGAAGACACCAAGAATCCATGGGTCAGTTATTCAACCTGGATATGCTAGCGTCTCGGTCGATAGAGTGCTCAAAGGTTACAGCAATGTTCCTCTTGACATTGAAGGCGGTGATGGGGAGAAGACACTAGGGGAAGCAGAAAAGACATTTATTCAATGGCGCAAACGCTTCATCATCATTCCTGGGGCGCCACCACTTCCCCTACCTCACCCTAGGTACGAATGAAAGTGAATGAAATATTATTTTCCATTAATTTTCTATTGGCTTAAAAAATAATTGACACATAACTTGTTTTTGTAGCAGGGTCTCCCCCCAGCCTAGCCTAATCATTCATTCCCCATCTCATCACAGCGTCACGGGGGGCGAGACGACTTCATCCCCACGGTGATCGCCAACTCCTACACCAGCCCCATCGCCTCCACGACGATCTCCAACTCCTACACTGGCCCCACCGCCTCCACAACGATCTCCAACGCCTCCACGCCGGTCTCCACCAACACCGGCCACATCGCCTCCACGCCGGTCTCCAACACCACCCCCACCCCCTCCACAGCGACGCACTACAAAGACGTCTAAGGTCTCGGTGGCAAAGAAGACCCCGAGAAAAAGAGTTATTTCTCAAGAAATACTTTCTGAAAAAACTGATGAGCAAATAGCAGCTGAAGAAGACAAAAAAGTGAAAGATTTTTTTATAGATACCAAAAAGAAGAGTCAAGCGAAGCTTAAGGAGAAGTCGTACTTTTACCTACCACGAGAGGAGCTGAGGCAGAAGGTCGAAGCTCACAAGAAAAAGATGATTGAACTTCGTAAGCCTTCGCCACTATCAGACTATGACCGCTCCCTCGTGAAGTCACATGATGCAGATAAGAAAAGGAAAAGAGCATCAGGAAAGGATGTCCCACAGCTCGGACAACAGAAGCAACCAATGCAAAATCTTGTTGTTGCTAATCAATATGGTTCCAACATAGAAGTCTATTGACCAGACAACTCTGGAGAAGTGTCGGTTCAAGCCCTTAATGCTTTTTTTCAAGATACTGGTTTAACCTTGGATCAATTGATGGGCAAAGCTCCAATCCAGAACCTGGAAGTTGATACCTGGAAGACTTATAAATATGGCAAAAGTTTGTACAACCCTGCGGCTCTGAATGAATTGGGTACGCAAATGTACTTGCTCAACAAGTGGTACATGCAGGCGTGTGGCAGGGGTGAGCAGTGGATCTTTGTCAGATTTAGAGACCATCATTACTTCCGTGGCGATGACATCTTACATATTAGTTTCAAAGAATTGCATCAACTATACCACATGGACGCTCTGGACAAATCAATCATTAGCTCCTTTTGTTTGTAAGTGATTCTTACTTTTATTTAATAAACTCACTTCCATGCGTACGTGTATATAATTATCCTCACATGTAACTTATATTTATATACAGATTCTAGATGTCAGAGCTCCAAAGAATACAAGACACCAGTGTTGGCTTCATTGATCCTTATATCGTATTCAAAACCGGTATTATTGTCAAGGAGCGATGGGTATCTGAAGCACAGGAGAATATCATGATGTTCTTCGTGAAGCAGCACGACAAGACAACAATACTTTTCCCGTACAACTTTGAGTAAGTGTTAATAATAATGTAGTCTACACATTTTATGTAATATCAATACAACTTATATGCATGTACGTGTGTGTATAAACCAATGCAGTTTTCACTGGATACTCATTGTCATTGAGTTAAACTCAAGTCGGTTACTAATCTTTGACTCGTTGAGAAAAGAACGGGCACTATACCAAGATATGATAGACATTATCCAGGGGTAATTTCGATCTCTCGCGCACAACTATTATTGAATAGACTTTGCCATAATTTATTAACGATCGTACATTATTGGTCGCACAGGGTTTGGAAAGAGTTTATTCGGCAACATCGTAAGGATTGCAAGGCACCACTTAATGTAGTTGAAATACCAGTAAGTTGTACTATATACACTTCCCCACGTGTTTAATTACTATATCGTACTTCAATTTACGTGTGAGATGATGAGAATAATCTTCTTCTCGCACAGTGGTGTTTGCGGCAGGAACCAGATAATAACTTGTGTGGATACTACGTTTGTGAATTTATCACTGCGCACATAAGAAGAACTCCTAAAGATGTCCTCAGAGTACGTATATATCAATTTTTATTTATTTTTAAATGAATATATATACATATATGTGTATTAATACTTTTCCTTTTATTTCAAATGCAAGACTGAATGGTTGAAACGAAGGGTCATGCAAAAAGACCATCTGAAAGCAGTTCAAGAGTCAATAGCAGGATATCTTCTAGAAAAAGTGCTAAATCCCAACGGCGAGTTCTACTTTGATCTTAAGGAATAAATGATGTAAATTAAATGTTTATTGATATCGTTATTTTCGAGAACAAGATTATGAAAGTGTTGTATATATACATATATATATCTATAATATATATAGTTTCATACTTTATTCGAATATAATAATGCTCAAGATGAGAATTAGATGTAATTATACGCATGCGTGTATTTATATTAGCAGCGTAGAATACATACATAAAAACATATTATATATTAAACAAATACGTGTAACTGAACTAAAAACAAATTAAACAAAAAAAGAAAAGAAAAAGAAAAGGAACCTTTAGTCCCGGTTGGGGTTACCAACCGGGACTAAAGGGTGAACCGTTAACACCAACCGGGACTAAAGGATGCGCCAGGTTCGCTCGGCTGGAGGGCCTTTAGTCCCGGTTGGTGTTACCAACCGGGACTAAAGGTCCCTCTTTAGTCCCGGCTCGATGACCTGGGACTGAAGGTTCCACCTTTAGTCCCGGGATCATTGTCCCGGCGCGGTAACCGGGACTAAAGGCTGTTACCACCCGGGACAACAAGTCCATTCTGTAGTAGTGCTGGGCTAGGATGGCGAGTCCAGTGCCGGTGACACCGCTGTCCTGGCAGTTGCCGTCAAGCGAGGAGACACAGCAACAATGCGGATGATCTGGATGTGTGTGAAGCAGGACTGCAGGAGGCTGTTTGGAGGACTGGAGGCCTGGAGGGCGAGGTCGGTGTAGCGTGGAGCTGAAGCTCCTCGACGTCAGGCCATAAGCCCGCTGGATTCCACGGCGGTGGGGCCGATAGGCGACGAAGGTAGGGGAAGCTGGCAGCAACAGAACAGTAGGAGGAGGCGATGTTGCGCCCGTGAGGCGGGGCACCGGGAGGCAAGCAAGGTCAGGGATTGCTAGGGTTTGGTCGGGCAGCGGCGGCACGGGCGCCATGCCGCGCGGAGACTAGCGGCGCTGGTAGTGGTTGGTAGTGAGACTATCTCCAACCATATCATCCAAAATACAACACTCATTCGATATTTAGATAGCGCTATAGAAAAATAGTTCAATACCCATTCGACATCTCCTCCGACGATGAAGACACGGCGTACGATCAATCTACTCATGCAGGAAGGCAGGTGGAGGTAGGACCGATCTTGGACAGAGTGGTAAGTCAATTATCTTATTTTTCTACGTTAAGTTGCATACCAATATATTAGGCGTTCTTGGACCGACATTAGGAGTTATCTATTTTAGTTAGTGCCACCTTCGAGCCATATCAACCTTATAATACGTTAGATTCTTGTACACCGTGGTAGATGTTATTATGCACTATTATGGATTTTGTATTTACTTTACTGTAACTATTTTCGAACTGTATGGACATTGTGGACTATTTGGGCCGTGCAGAACATATTATGTTGGTTATGATGTTCATTGTGGTTGTATTTTGCTCCTTAGATGATTAAATGTTTGGAATATATAATGATATCTCTGTTTGTAACTGTGGATGCTCATGAAATAAGGGAAACTCTTGCGAATTTTTTTCGTGAATCATTAATCATACTACACTGCTAAAAAGGCACAAATGCATTTTCAATACGTCCGTAATATTAAGCGGAATATTAAGACCATAAATAATAAAAACAACCACATAATGAAAAGTCCAATACTATGCCACATTAAACAACATAATAATACTAGTAGTACGTGCCGACAATAGACATAGGGGACAAATGCACTTTGAAATCCTCAGTCTCAAACATACTGAGTAAGCAACTCATCATCCGAGTACCAGTCCTCTATCATAATCTTGTTGTTGTGGCTAGGCTCACCTACGTTGCTCTGACCTGCCTATCAACTATAGTAAGCGGCCACCGCTTTATCTGCGGCCGCTGCGGCCTGAGTGAAGAATGTGTCGTCATCCTCCTCCACCTGTAAGTCCGCCTCTGCTAGAGCAATAAGCTCGCTCAGTCTGCCAGTATCATCCTCAGCCTCCTACGCCTGTAAGCCCACCTCTACTAGAGCAATGAGCTCACTCAGTCTGCCAGTGTCGTCCTCATCCTTGTCCCCCTCATCAGACAACAAAATCAGTGATTGAACGGTGCGACCAGTTCACGATCTATGCTCATCTAACTTGTTCTCCTCATACTTTGCATGAGCCACCTCTACAAGCATGTTCCTCGCTGCAACCAATCCCTTCATATATGAAATACAATTAGTTAGCAACGCAATTATATTTCATTTAAAATTAGGCAACAAAAAAAAGGCTTTTAAGCACTCACTGGCACATAATGCAACAACATGTCCGTTCAAGACCTGCATATGTACTCTTGTCTCCTCCCTTACCTCCTTCCTTGCCCTCTCCTCCTCTAACATCATCCACCTCTTCAATCCCCATTTGTTAAGCCCAACATCGATCGGGTTACAAATACCGCGCTATCTAGCAAACTCACGCATCTTTTCTTTGTGATGTTTAACGAATAGGTTGACGTAGTCAGGTCTATATCCCCTCTTTCGTGTAGTCGTTGGGCAAGGCGGAGCTAGCCCCAGAACATCGGGTGAGGCGGAGCCTGCCCCGAGACGTCGGGCGAGACGGAGCCAGCCCTCAGCTATCGGGTGAGGCGGAGCCAGACCTCAGCTGTTGGGTGAGGCGGAGCCTACCCCGGGACATCAGGCGAGGTAGAGCCAGCCCTCAGCCCTCGAGCGAGATAGAGCCAGCCCTTAGCCATTGGGCAAGCTAGAGCCAGCCCTCAGATGTTGGGCGAGGCGAAGCCAGCCCTCAGCCGTCGGGCGAGGCGGAGCCAGTCCCTAGTCGTCGGCCAAGGCAAAGTTAGCCCTCAGATGTCGGGTGAGGTGGAGCTAGCCCTCAACCGTCGGGCGAGGCGGAGCGAGTCCCCAAACGTCGGGCGAGGCGGAGTCCAGCCCTCGAGGGTTAGGCGAGGCGGAGACAACCCTTCGGGGCCGGGCAAGGCGCAGCCAACCTTCAGTTGTATGGGCAAGAAGTGTAGTTGTGTTCTTGCCTATTCAGAAGCATCAGCGTTTGATGGTTATTAGTTCCACCTCTTTGGGTACCCCAGTAATCAGTCCTCGATAGTAGCCCCTGAGCCCCCGGGTGATTTGACTTGCCAGAGGGTGCGCGCGAGTGCACCCGATGGGTGTAGCCCCCGAGCTCTAGGTGATTCGGATAGAATCACCTAGGGGTATTTTGATTCGCCAGAGGGTGTAGCCCCCAAGCCCCTGGGTGATTCGGATAGAATCACTCGGGGGGTAATTTGGACCCTTCGTGGGTATGGCTATGAGATTCGATGTTTGACAACTAGATAGTTTAAAGGGAACCCTAGTATCCTATTCATGGGGAATCATCCAGGGTAAGCCCAATTGAGACTCGATTGTGGATTGAGACTCCCTTGAGGCTCGTGCGCCTAAGTTTTTGGCCGCTCGCAGGCCCATCCCTCATTGGGACGGCCATCAAAACTATTGGGCTAGCCCTCGAACTCCTGGGCCCAGGTGGGCTGGAGAAATGCTTTTTGACTCGTATCCCCTCTACAGGAAAAGAGTCATGGTCTGCCGGGAAGGCAAAATGTCCGGTGCGACTTTGGTGGGAAAGGATAGGGATCGTGGACGCATATCCCGTGATGTGACGTGGTGGTGTATCATGACAGGCACGGAGATCTAGGCAGATGGTTGCTCTTCACGCATCCATCACCCCTATAAAACCAAGGGGTCGGCCCCCAGGGTTCCATACTTTGCCTCCTCGCCTTTGCATCTACACCTCAATTGCCAATCGCTCGAGCCTCCCGCACCCGCATCGTAGCCGCCATCAAGCTTGCATCCAACCACCCCTCCCAATAGTTCAATAGAGCCATGGTGCAGATCCGATATCACCCTTCAGCGCCTAGAGGGCCTCATTCACCATGGCCTCCTTTGCCCGCGGACCACCACCGAGGAGTGGTGGCTGCCCGGCAACGAGGACGCACCATCGCCGCCCGAAGGCTACGTGGTGTCCTTCGCTCGCTTTCACGAGCGGGGATTCACCACCCCCCGCCCATAAGTTCCTTCATGGGCTACTGCATTACTATAAGGTGGAGCTATAGCACCTTACTCCCAATGGGGTTTAGCACATTGCGGCGTTCGTCACCCTATGTGAGGGGTTCTTAGGGATTAGTCCCCACTTCGACCTATGGCGGCATCTCTTCGTTGTCACCCTCTTGAAAAAGCGGGAGAAGAAGCGAGAGCTGAGCGTGTCGATGGGATGCACCGACATCTCACTCCGCAACAATCGAGTCAACGAGTACCCATCGATGCGTCTGTCGACCTCCATCAAGGGGTGGCATTCGCATTGGTTCTATGTTAAGAACAACGCAGTTGCCCCCTTACCAGCGTTCACCGGATGCCTCATCGAAGAGGTCCCGAAATCATGGAGGATGTGGGGGCCCCGGATAAAGACAAGAAAAAAAATCCAAGACCATCTCACCGCCCTCCAAATTTTGAAGGAGTGGGGCGTGAAGGGGTCGGGGATCATCGGCGCCTACCACAGGTAGAGGGTGGCGTCGCTGATGAGTCACGCGCTTGCCCTATACCTGATGGCGCCCGGAGCATCACTCAAGGGGACGGCGCTTGTCGATGAAGCGCTCCCCCCTTCGAGGTGGCACAACACATCAAGGAGGTGATGGAGCCTTCGAAGGATGACACCGGTGTCGTTCTTGATTTTGTGTATCTAGTGCCGGGGCACCCCCCCAATGTAGCCAAAATCGGGTTACATCAACTTCGTAAGTTCTCTTTCCCCGTGCTTCCTTTTGTAACTAAACTTCTGACCCCTTGATGCTGATATTGAGATAGCGAGACTAACCGAAGAGGCTTGTCCTTATGGACCGCGTGGTTCCACTACCGAAAGATCCGCTCGTGGCGGCAACGAATCGTACCACGGTCGATTGGGACAAGAAGACGAAGGAGATCGAAAGGAGGAAGAAGTAGTGGAAATAGTAGGAATGGGAGCGAGGAGAGGAGATAGACAGTGATGACGACGACGACAATGAGGAATATGATGAGGTAGTCACCGACATTGAGTGGGAGGACCTGAGAAGCAAGGACGCACTGACAGGTATCCACTCATCAATGCAGGGACCCTTCCTATTCCACGTAGGGCAAGATGCGGCCGTGAGGCCGAAGGAGGTGGGTGAAGGGTCGAGATGGCGACTAGAGGGGGGGGGTGAATAGTCTTTTCTAAAACTTAATTGCGTCGGCTAACCGATACAAATGCAGAATTAAAACTATCGGTCTAGCCAAGACTATACCCCACTATATATGTTCACTAGCACCTTGCAAAGATAACAATTATGCAACAAAGGTGCCAGGCTAGCTAGAGCTCTCCTAAACAATTCTAGGAGCAAGGTTACACAAACCTAGGCCACTAGTACTTTAAGCGACAAGGGAGCTCCTACACATGCTAGTAAGCAAAAGCACAAAGCTAACGATGCTCACTAGCAATGCTCAATAACAAGGCAACCAATGCCTAATTAGAGAGCGCAAATACTTAGCTACACAAACTAAGCAATGTGACTAACAAGGTTACTAAAACCAAATTAGCCACGCAAGGGAGCTACTTCTATGCTACACAAGCAAGAAGGTAATTAGCAAGCTACACAAGCTATCTAATTACAAGAGCAACTACACAAGCTTAATATGTATAAAAGTAATTGCAAGCTTGTGTAACGGGGATGCAAACCAACGGGAAGAATAAGGTTGACATGATGATTTTTCTCCCGAGGTTCACGTGTTTGCCAACACGCTAGTCCCCGTTGTGTCGACCGCTCACTTGGTGGTTCGGCGGCTAATTAGCATCACCCGCTAAGCCCGCACGTCGAGCGCCGCAAGAACCTACCCCTTGAGTGAGGGTAGCTCAATGACACGCTTTACTAAAGTTGCTCTTCGCGACTCCCGCGGGGCGAGCACAATGCCCCTCACAAGCACTTCTCCGGAGCGCCGCACAAGCTTCTTGTGCGCTTCGACGGAGACCACCACCAAGCCGTCTAGGAGGTGGCAACCTCCAAGAGTAACAAGCACCACCGGCTTGCAACTCGATCACCTAGTGCCACTCGATGCAACCTCACGATGCAATCGCACTAGAATCGCTCACTCACACAATCGAATGATCACTATCAAGTATATGTGTGATGGAGGGCTCCCAAGCACTCACAAGCATGGACACTAAGTCCCTTGAGGTGCTCCACACCAGCCATGGCCGAGGGCCACTTCTATTTATAGCCCCAAGGGCTAAACTAGCCGTTACCCCTTCACTGGGCAACGGTCGGGCCGACCGGACGCTCCGGTCGTGTTGACCGGACGCTGGACCTCAGCGTCTGGTCGCCCATAGACGACCATGTGTCCTGGTTCCAATGGTCACTTGACCTGACCGGACGCTCCGGCTTCAACTGACCAGACGCTGGACCCTCAGCGTCCGGTCGTTTCCAGTAAGCTCCCGAGCATGACCAGACGCGTCTGGTCGAATGCGATCGGACGCAGCCAGCGTCCGGTCACACTCCAGCGACTGCTACACTCCACGTCAGCGCGACCGGACGCAGCCTTCCAGCGTCCGGTGCATTCAGATCCAGCGTCTGGTCAGTTGACCGACGCCGGCATCTTCGCGACCAACTCGTTTTCACTTCTAACTTCTTCACCCTTGCTCCAATGTGCTAACCACCAAGAACTTGCATCCGGCGCAATAGAAAATAGGCATTCCATTTTCCCGAAAGCGCCGATGCCACAATGTGTACACCACAATGTGTATGTGTGTTAGCTTTTCACAATCATTTCCCAAAGGATGTTAGCCACTCAACTTGCCACGCCACTCGATCCTAGCGACAATGCAAAGTTAGATCACTCGAGTGGCACTAGATGACCGATATGCAAACAAGTTTGCCCCTCTTGATAGTACGGCCATCTATCCTAAACCCAGTCATAAACTTCTCTACACACCTATGACCGGTGAAATGAAATGCCCTAGGTTATACCTTTGCCTTGCGCATTCCATTCCATCCCCTCCAATGTTGATGCAACACATGCACCAACACGATCAACAATGATATGATCCACTTCATATCATCACATGATCATATTGGTTCATCGATCTTGACTCTACTTGCTCTTCACCGTTGCCATTGTCCATCGGCGCCAAGTCTTGCTCAAGCTTCACCGCCACGCGGTCCATCACTCCAAAGCCTTCGACTTGCCCTTCACGCTTGCAATCGGTCCATCAAGCCAAGTCTTGTCTTGATCTTCTCCACCTTGATCACATGACTCAATGTCATGTCTCATGTGCATTTAAGCTCCTTCATCATCACATGTGTGAGCTTTGCAACATCTCCAAGCCATTTTCACCTTCATGGCATATGTTGCTCACACACATGTACCTGTGGACTAATCACCTGTGTATCTTACATAAACACAATTAGTCCACCTAAGTTGTCACTCAATTACCAAAACCAAACAAGGACCTTTCAGTGGGCCAGACCGATGGCGCATCCTTAGCATCATCAGGGGTGGGCGGATCTGCCGCCGCACCTTAGGAACCAACAGGGACAGGTGGACCCATCGCCGCGCCCCAAGAGCCAATAGGAGCGGGCAGATCCACCGCCATGCCCAAGGTGCCAAGAGAGGGGGTGGCACCACCGCCGTGCCCCCAGATACGAGGGGGGCAAGCCCCTCGGCCCAGGAGCAGGGAGCAGGCTCAAAACGGTCCCGCCCCGACAAGGCAGAGCAGGGAACTAGGGGTTCATCCCCCGAACATCTCCAATGCCCAACAGCGCCGATGTAAGTTGCCGATTCCTCTGTTTTCTCTATTTTTCATAGTAACTCACACCTTTTGTTTCTTCTGTAGCATTGGGAGACTGGTCAAATGGGGTACTTCCATAGCGCTAGCGCCCAAGAAGACCGTTGCCCTTTAGGCAAGGCGGGGGTCACCGCCAGACGTCGCTCCCACTTCGAGCAAGTGCGGAGCTGGTGTCATAGCCTCATTGGCCGGTGCCCATGCCCTCGGCGGGTCAACCTATCAGTGAGGCTGAGGAGGCGCCCTCGGAGGTCATCGCTGAACCGGCAATGGAAGTGATGCCGCCGACAACGTCGGGCCGGGCGGAGCTATCGGCCGCACCTATTGCGTCGACCATGGTGGGTGTGGTGCAGTCGGACGAGGTCCCGCCGATGGAGGTGGAGGTGATGGTGTCTACGACGGATGGGTCACAGCCAGGAGCGGTGGTGGCGGCGTCCGAGGAAGCGGCACGTGCCGTGCCACCGATGACCCTAGAGACGATGTATGTCGCGGGCAGGACCGAGGGGGTCATTTCCCAGGGACCCTCGGGCACCATGGCGGTTGTCGAGGAGACCGACAGGGAGTTGTCCCTGGTCCTGCCATTGGAGGGCCACCACTCGCCCATGTAGGATGAGCCACCATTCTAGTGGGTGAGTCTATGGGACCCATCGTCAGAACTCTTCACCCTTGATGATGCCGCCGAGGGCATGGAGTGGGAGAAGCTCCACGTGGGGTTCATGGCCACGCTGGAAGCTCTGAACCAGGCCAGCGGCACCCTTCGAGACGCCATTGTTCCCACCGGCCAGGTATTTACTTGGTCTTGCCTCCCAATTTCTTATTTCTTCATCTATTTTTGTTTTCTGACCACCATCTTTTTTTAGTCGCTTATTGCTCATAGCCAGGAGAAATCTCAGTTCCTTCGTGAACATAAGGAGGATTGGGACCACCTCATCGGTGAGGCATGGCTACATAGGGACATGACCGCTCAGCTCATCCAAAGGGTGGCTAATTTGACTCCCCTCACCGTGGAGGCGGACGATCTTTGATGGCGGGAGGCTGAGGCCCACGGGGATGCGGAGCTCACCGAGAAGTCTTTTGATGAGCTATCGGAGAGGGCATGGCGGGATCAGGAGGAGGGCACTAGAGTGCAAAAGGAGCAGGATGATATACTCTAGTAGGATGCTGAGACCCACAAGTGGATCGTCGACCTCCTGGCTGAGGCCAAGCAGGAGTGGGATCTTAGGCTGGTAGCCGAGGAGAGGTCCGTGGCCCTAGAGCAGAGGGCAAAAATGGACATCGAGACAGTCACCCGGTTGCGCATGGAGCGAGATGAGCTACGCCATACTACAGAGAGGCTCCGCTCGGAGCACGACGCAGCCTGTGGAGAGGGCGATTAGACCGTCTGAGAGCGTGACGAGGCGCGACAGAGGATCAGCTCCCTCTATGCCGAGCTGGAGACCATGAAAGCCTAGAAGTTGGAGGCCGAGGGTGCAACTGTCGGACTGGCCACGGATCTTGCCGAGGCGAGGAGTCTTCTTCAGGCGGAGAGCGATAGCTCGATGTCCTAAAGGTTGCCCTTGGCACAGTCTACGATGACCTGCGAGTGGTGCAGGCGGTGGGGACCAGCTCGCTCATGGCCCGTGCCATAGGTATCACGGCACAGGTACGCCAGCTAGAGAAGGAAGCTCTTCGCTCAGGGATCACCCAAACCTTCACCGTTGCCCGCTCGCATTACGATGACAACATCGATTTCAAGGCGATGAGCCTTGGTTTCGCGCCTGGTTATGAACCCTCTGATTTGGATGCCATAGAAGCAACGGTCACTCCTTTTGCGGAAACACTGGTGAGCATAATTGAAGATATTGTTCTCCCCAAGAGGGGGTAGTTAGTTGAATGAGTCTGGTAAACATTTATCTGTAATTTGTGGACAAGTGTCGGCACTTTCGTTTTTTGAAAACAGATTTGCAATTTCGTTTTGTTAAACAAATTCACAATTTTGTTTCGTTTGATTGAACTTGCTTTCTTCCCTTTTTGCATTCGAAAAGAGGTGCTTATGCAATCTGACCCTTCCATTCGTTAAGACCATAGGGCCCATGGTGTATAAGAGGGAAATTTTGATTATGCTGGTGAGCAAAGTTACCATAGCCGTCGGGGCATAGGTTTTTTACAGTCTTACTAGGCATGCTTAGTAATTTGTTCCCACAGACCTTGCCGCTAACCTTAACGCAAGGAAGAGGTCTGACGTAGCGGCTGTTTCAAAAAAAGGAGGTATTTATACCTTTATCAGCCCCCGAGTGAGATCCGACCCCTTATAGTTGCTAGGGCTGGATGTTACTAGAGACCGAAGTGAGGGTAGCGAACTTACTCTTGTATTCGCACCTTCGCCTTACTTAGGATTTTAGCTATCATTCTACGACCGTGCATTCGGTCTCATCGCAAGTCTAGCCTTCCCCGAGCCCCTGCGTGTGGCGGGGATTCGGTCTAGGGTCGGCTTGTTTTGTGACTGTCGCCCCGTTCGTGTTTTTGCGACTAGAGGGGTTGAGGTGACGTCACTTACCTCGATGGCTCAAGTGACGCGCTTGATGAGCTCGCTAACAGGGGTGTTCGAACAGAATCCAGCCCCGTCGCTCGTGATAGGGTCGGCAAAGCCCTCAGGTGGCATTCCGTTGTTCTGTAACCCGTCTTCCAACAGATTCCCCCTCAATGGGGATTCTATGGGCTCGCCTAGAGGCTGGATTGAACTAGAAGGTTGAGATGACCCTGTCCGCCTCCATGTGGGTTCCGAGGACAACTAGAGCTTTCCCTTGGGTCCAAATTGGTCAATTTTGCTTACTTGAGTGGCAGATGGAGATTTGGAAAATAGGTGTGTACCTGAACGGTTACTGCATTTTGCATTTCAGTGGTACTTTGTTGTCCATCTTGTCGTGTAGGGTAATCTTAATTCATGAAATTTATTTTAGGGGGGCAAGAATCAATTTTCGGCATGCTGAGCTTATGAAACGAACAAGTATTTCCCTTTTTTTTAGCACCATCTCCATTTTGTCATAGATGGATGCAGCTTTTTGATAAGTGAACATCTCGAAGTTTCAAACCAACTTTTACTGTTCATTTTACTTGAGAAACAGAGGGCAAAACCCCTGGTCCTATTTTTTTTTATAAATGAAGTCAACACATAGTCTCAGACT
Source organism: Miscanthus floridulus (assembly GCF_019320115.1). Lineage (NCBI taxonomy): Eukaryota > Viridiplantae > Streptophyta > Magnoliopsida > Poales > Poaceae > Miscanthus > Miscanthus floridulus. The sequence continues at coordinate 95,780,434 of NC_089586.1, forward strand.
AAGGCAACAAGATGTCGCACATAACTTTTTAATTAATTTGAATTCTTCTAATAAATGAAGTTCCTCGGTGTTCTGGTTTTGCTTTGTTTCCTCCATGGTGCATATCCCTGATATGGTGTTCTAGTATGCTAGTCCCTATTGATTGTACCATGTGTCCATGTTAAAAATCAGTACGTGACACCTTTTTTGTGTGTACCATATGGCTATCGCTTAGAGCAAATTGAACTAATTTCGTTTTCCACGTTGCAATTAGAGAACGATATTCCAACCTTGTCTGTATCTCAGGTTTCTTCACCAACAATCATTGTTGAAAGAGCTAGAAGTTATGCATGGACGCATAAGAACTGGAGGGTGCGGGAAGAGTTTGTACACACAGTTGCAGCTGCAGTAGGGCTTTTTTCTTCTACAGAGCTCCCACTACAGCGAGTGTTGCTTTCACCTGTATGCAAGGATGATTTCATTTTTGTTATCAAAAGTTTTTCCCTTTAGTTTGTTCCATAGTTGTTAAAGGTAAACTTCTTTGGCTTCACAGGTTCTACAATTGATGAGTGATTTGAACCAAAGTGTTAGAGATGCTGCAATCTCATGTATTGAGGTGTGTCACTACAGATAAGCCATATGGTTCCTTTCCAATTCATAAGAAATATGTTGTACAAATCACACTTCTTGTTTTGTTTATTGATTTCATGTGTTTTTCCACTTGTGTCTAAACTCTCGCTATAGTTCCATTGTTCTTACACTTAGTGTCTTGTATGTTAGGTTTACTTCCATCTCACATAAGTCTAATATACCAAAAAAAGGACAGACCCAGTGCCGGAGGCTCCCACATGAGTGGGGTCTGGGGAAGGGAAAAACCGAGGCAAGCCTTCCCCCCCGCAAAATCTACGGAGAGGCTGCTTCGAACCTACGACCTGGTGACTCAGTGAGACAGCTCTCACCACTGCACCAGGCCTACCCTTCAAGTCTAATATACCAAAAAGGTGAAAATCTGTACTTCTGTAGCTTGCACCCTTTTTTCTGGTTGCTTTCTATTACTCAGAACATCATTCACTCATACTTAGTGCCTGTTCTCTGATATTTCATAACCACTTTATTTAATAATTTAGTATTAATTCCTTGTTGTGTGTTGCTTGTTTTATACATTTACTTCTGCTGTATATGTTGTTGCTATATTGCTTTAAAAACACATTAATGGCAACTGTTGATGTCCTGCACTTTACCCACACCCAAATATGCAATCTATTTGGCTTTTCTCAAAGGCCTTAGAGTGGAAAAGGGTTCCTTTGGTCTACATATAAGTTTCGTTTTTTGGTGGTGGTGGTGGTGGTGTGTGTGTGTCAGTGTGTGTTTGGGGTGGAGGGTGGAGTTATTTGTGGGATGAATGGCTAAACATATATATTTTTTCCAGCATGTGATTCTCCCTAAAGACCTGCATTTAATATTTATTTGGTTAAACCACATTGTATGTAACTTGACTGCTTGCATTATTAATATTCACCGTAGGAGATGTACAGAAACATGGGATCTCAGTTCCATGAAGAGTTGCAACACCATAATCTACCTGCCTACATGGTAACCCATGTGGACTCCTTTTGTCATGTTTTTACATCTAAAGTTCACCATGCTAGCATATTGCGAATACTCTTTCTTTGCCTTGTTTGACATTTGCAGCTAAAGGAAATAAATTCAAGATTGGATAAAATAGAGCCAAATGCCCCCACATCCGATGGAGCTAGAATGCAGTGTAAGGCCAATAAATCTGTTAGTGCTCCAAAAAGAGGCAGTCCAATGAAAAAAGGCATGCCAAGGGAACACACATTATTTGGAGGCAAGTTTTACCTTTACCTTTCTGGATCATTTCATTCAGTTTGTTTAGCACCATATAAATAATACACAAGGGATATTAGTCTGTAACTACAAAGATTTCAAGTAACGGTTAGCATATTTTATCTCTATTGGGAGCTGGGAGCAACAACATCTTCTTTTTGGATATATAAGCTAGAGGCTTCTAGAACCCCCCCCACCCCCACACACGATCTAGAAAACAATGTATGCATTCATAATATGGTGATGTTCATTTGGATTTTAGCAAAACTACCATTTCTGATGTTTTGTTTTTCTGTCATGTGTCACTGGATTTTGTGTTATTTATAGGTGATGCGGATATTAACGAGAAACCAGTGGAGCCCATACGAGTTCACTCAGAGGAAGAACTAATTAGAGATTTCGAAAAGATTGCATCTGCCCTTAATCCAGAGAAGGACTGGTCTATACGTATTGCTGCTATGCAAAGGATCGAAGCCTTGGTATTTGGAGGTCGGTATTTATTAGTTATCACTTATCACCTGTGTCCTATATTAGTAATATCTAGTATCCACATTTGGTTTGTCAATGAGAAGCTTTGGTTAGAACATATACATTCCATGGAGGACTTGAAGTTCTTGAAAAATGTACCAAGGCACTAACTGACAAGTTGTTAGCACCTAAGTTCAGTAATGTTTTACAACAACAACAACAACAACAAAGCCTTTAAGTCCTAAACAAGCTGGGGTAGACTAGAGTTGAAACCCAACAGAAGCAATCAAGGTTCAGGCACGTGAATAGTTGTCTTCCAAGCACTCCTATCTAAGGCAAAGTCTTTGGATATATTTCATCCTTTCAAGTCTCCTTTTATTGCCTCTACCCAAGTCAACTTCGGTCTTTCTCTGCCTCTCTTCACGTTACTATCCTGGCTTAGGATTCCACTACGCACCGGTGCCTCTGGAGGTCTCCATTGGACATGTCCAAACCATCTCAACCAGTGTTGGACAAGCTTTTCTTCAATTGGTGGCTTGGTGCTACCCCTAATCTATCACATATATTATCGTTCCGAACTCGATCCCTTCTTGTATGACCGCAAATCCAACGCAACATACGTATTTCCACGACACTTATCTGTTGAACATGTCGTCTTTTCATAGGCCAACATTCTGCACCATACAACATAGCAGGTCTAATCGCCGTCCTATAAAACTTGTCTTTTAGCTTCTGTGGTACCCTTTTGTCACATAGGACACCAGATGCTTGCCGCCACTCCATTCACCCTGCTTTGATTCTATAGCTAACATCTTCATCAATATTCCCGTCTCTCTGTAGCATTGATCCTAAATATCGAAATGTATCCTTCTTAGGCACTACTTGACCTTCCAAACTAATATCTTCCTCCTCCGGAGTAGTAGTGCCGAAGTCACATCTCATATACTCAGTTTTAGTTCAGTAATGTTTTAAAATTTAATTTTTTTGAGTCAACCATCATGAGCAGGATTCATTTTTTTTATTTGTATACTATAAAAGTACAATGTTTGACATTTGAAATGAGATGATATGAAGCATGATAAAATTGTTTGATATTAGAAATGGCTGTGGCCGTCTTCTATGCAGTGCGGTAGGTATGATTTGGACACCTTATACGGAGAGTAAATTTTTTCCAGAGAAATCCAAGAACAATACCATCAATATCGACAAATCGACTTGAGTCATCATATGTATGAATGCAATATCAGCAATTTTTTCATGTGAGACAGATACGCTAACACCATGAAACTGAATTGGGCATTAAGTGGAACTGCCTCACATTTACTAACATAATTTTAGAAGATATAGTTTCTAATGTTGATTGTTCGAATGTAACATTACATACTAATTCTTACTAAACCCTTCTTGTTAACATGATTTGCTTACCCTGTTTGAAACACTCCTCTGTTTATAAGGTGCTGTTGATTATCCATCATTTCTTATGCTCTTAAAACAGTTGGTTCCTCCATTGTCCTCTCAGCTATCTGACCGAAGATCCAGCATAGTTAAACAGGTAATCCTTTCTTGCCTTCTTGCTATTGGAGTATGAGCCCATGTAAGGAAAAGGTAATAACTCCAAACATGGAAGCTCCACAGTGTAAGTCTAATGGAGCCTAGACATTAGGGAAACTTGATGTGTGAGTAAATTGTCCACCATTCCTCGACACGCTTGAGTAGATTTTATGGTGCATGATAGCAAAACACTTGCAACAAAAACAGGTATTTAATTGCAATATCAAAGATCCACGGAGTGGCTGCTATGTTAGAAAGGGCCGCGGGTAAAATTGACTATAAGAGTAGATGGCCCCGCGTGATGAATGCCTCCGCTCCAATTGAGCGTCCTGTTCGCTTGAGCTTATTCAGAACTACTTTTTAGGTATGGAAGAGTGTTTTTCTCTCACAATATTTCAGCATAAGCATCTGCATAAGCCAAATTTCAGCATCAAGGAACAGGGTTATGTGATGTCATACACTCATACGTCACTTGGCTATGGTCTTATTAAGTTGTGCACTCAAATTATGTCATATTTACCATGGCTGTGGTTTTTATTGAGTTGTTAAACACCACTTATTTACTATTACTATGTTATTTCATATTAAAGTATATGTAGTTATTATTATTGAAAAATATTTTAGCCGCATCCCCGTGTCACTGTTTTTTTTTTTTTGAAGAATAGCGTATCCGTGTATTGATACGTATCCGATACCGATACTCGTATTGGGGTGCGGGCGTGAAGCGGAGATCGGGGAGGGCCCACATGTCGGCGCCTGTTGACATGTTGTCGAGAAGGGGAGCGGCCGAGCGGGGGAGGCGCTCCACGCTGATTTGCTGAAGCCTCGCCTCGGTGTGGACGATATACTATAAATTATCGGGTGACATCCCTTTATTACTAGATCCGCCTTTGGCCGTCGGAGAAGCAAATCGCATCCATGTCGGCGGCGGCGCAGATCCCATCCCCACCCACCTGCATCCCATCCATGTCGTCGTCGGCGGCGGCGGAGCAGATCCCATCCCCACCCACCTACAGGTTCCGGCCTAAGGGCAGTCCCAATGGTGCATTGATGATGGTTTCTATCCTCATTAAATGACTTGCCACGTAGGCAAAACGCTGATGTGGCAACGTAATTAATGAAGAAAGAGAGCAAAAATCATAGAAATGGTTTCTTCATGAAGAAACCAGGTCTACTCTTGACCCAATGCACTAAGAAACCATGAAATCGCCATTGGGGAGAAACCACCAGTTTCTAGGGAGCTCGTGTCGCATTCCCATTGGAGGAAAAGATAGAGTTAGGAGAGAGAAAGAGAAAATAATTATTACTCATAGAAACCATGGGTTGGAAAATAATACTTTTTGGCGCAGTATCTTATGTTATAGAAACTACTAGTTTCTTTCATTGGGACTGCCCTAAGAAGCGCGAGCTCGTCGAGTTCTACCTCCTCCCGCGCGCCCGTGGCCAGGACCCATTCCCCGGCGTCATCTTCGAGGACGACGCGGCCGGGAGCTCGCTGCCCTGGGATCTCTTCGAGCGCCACGGCGTGGGGAGCGAGGATGAGGCATACTTCATCGTGCGCACCAGCGAAGCCAAGAAACCCGGCGCCCGCCAGGACCGCGCCTGCGATGGCGGCGTTGGGACGTGGAAGATGCAGAGCAGCGTCGAGAAGTCCCTGCGCGTCCGCGGCGAGAGGATCAGGGTCCACGTCAGCAACCTCAACCTGCACATTGGCAAAGGCAAGAACAGCGGCAGCGTGGGGTGGGTGATGCACGAGTACACCATCGCCTCGCCGCCCTGCCCGTCGCTCGTCAAGATCTGCCACATCTCCTTCAGCGGCCACGGCCGGATGCGCATGCGCGTGCCGGATGGCCAACAAGTTCGTCAGAGTAGTGGTCATGCGCGCGTCGGCGCCACCGTGGCCAGTGGTTCATCAGCGCTTCCTTGTTCTGGGGCGATGCTCGATCACGGCTCCTCAGGCGTGGCATATGCTTCATCAGCGCTTCCTTGTTCTGGGGTGATGCTCGATCATGGCTCCTCGGGCGTGGTGTATGCTTCTGGAGACGAAGAACCCTCACACCTCGTTCTGATCGACGATGACAACTTCTGGCAGAGCCCTCTTCTTGGCAGCAGCGACTTTCAGGGCTTCTCGTCCGCAGCGTCAGAGCAGTACACGGAGTTGGAGGCGCAGGTGCCGACTACAGAGCAGCAGGACATTGTGGTGCCGCAGTTGATGGGCCAACAATCTACCATGCCGGTGGCGCGGCAGTTGTCTGCGGGAGAACTGGAGTTCTGGAGCTCGATTGGGGTTGATGTGCAGAGCAATAACAGTTTTGATCAGGAGCAGTCCACAGGGGTCCAGAGCAGCTGGGTGGTGCCCAACAACAGCGCCATGGCAACAGGGGCCCAGAGCAGCTGGGTGGCGCCCAACACCGGCACCATGGCAACAGGGGTCCAGAGCAGCTGGGTGGTGCCCAACAATGGCGCCATGGCAACAGGGGCCCAGAGCAGCTGGGTGGTGCCCAACACCGGTGCCATGGCAACAGGGCTCCAGAGTAGCTGGGTGTCAGGAGACCTCGATGACTTCTGCAGGTCAATACTGACTAATGTGCAGACCAACTGTGCGGCACCGGACTTCGGTAACATGGCCACCGGAACGCTGGGCGGTGGCTGCTCGTTGCTATGTAAGTAGAAGAGTACTTTCTGGTCTAGAACTAACTCAGGAATCATTCGGAGCCAAGGAGCATGGAGCAACAGTTTTTAGTCTCTGGTCAAGAAGCTGTTCGGAGATATGCTCGGGGGCAGCTTGTAGCGAGGAGAGGCTGTGCCAGAAGACTGCACCACCAATTTTTTGTAGCTAGGACTAGGATGTAAGCAGCTTGCACTCTGCAGTGACTTAGGAAGTTTATTATTCAGTGGTGGAAAGCCACCCACTAATGTAACCATTACTCACTTTGTAGCCTATCCTTCTATCATTTTGTAGCCAAGGAGCATAGGCCAACAGTTCCTCGACCTTAGAAATTGTTGGCAGAACATATTCTATTGACATGTTGCTACCTGCACTAGTACGTTCACTGGATGAACAAAGGTCTCCAAAGGCAAAACTGGTTGTTCTTGAGTTTGCAATTAAATCATTCGAGAATTAGAGAATAGATTCTGGAGGTTACAGTAACAGTGGTTTTCTTAAGTTGTGGCTTACAAAGCTAGCACCTTTAATACATGAAAAGAATGCTAAGTTGAAAGAAGCATCTATTTATGGAATCATATCAGTTTATTCTCATTTTGATTCAGCTGCAGTCCTAAATTTCATCCTTGGTTTGTCAATTGATGAACAAAACATTGTGAGGCGAGCTTTGAAGCAATATACTCCTCGTATTGAGGTCGATTTGGTCAACTACCTTCAGAGCAGGAAAGAGCGTGCACGTCCCAAATCTTATGACCGAGTTGATTCTTCCGCTTCTTCTGAAGATGGTTATGCTGTGACATTGAAGAAAAGCTTTCCATTTGGGCGCTTTTCTGATAGTTTGCTTGATGCTGAACGAGGGAAAAAGATGAATACAGTGCAAGAATCAGCATTACTTAATGTTCCAATTGGTCGAACTACCTCTGATGTGTCTATTGATCACGCTAAGCAATGTTTTGAACGCACCTCTAAAGCTGAAGTTCTTATGCAGAGCAGGGAACTAGACAGCTCAGTTGTAGAAACTGTGCATTCATGGGCAGATTTTCCTGAAAAATCAGATGCCACCATGGATGATGAAAATTTTACTGGAACTCCTTGCTTGGATTTGGGCCATATTCCATCTGATGGACATAATTCTGTTCTAGCAATTTCTAGGGAGCACACTCAAGAGGTAGATCAGTTTGTTGATCCTAGCTATGTGAATATTATCCCACGCGTCAGTAATGGGCCTAACATACCACAACTTCTTCATCGGGTACTTCTGGATTATGCCCATTTTCCTTTTCAGCTTTGTTGATTCTGCCTGTATTGCTGCATATGTATTTCTTTTATTTTATATTTTTTATTTTGTGCTCAGTACAGAACGATTATATATTTTTTTTTATTTTGTGCTCAGTACAGAACGATTATTATTTTTTAGATTGGCAATGATGGTGACGTTTCAATCCTAGAAAAGCAGGAGGCGTTACAACAGTTGGTTAAAGCTTCCTCCAATAAAGATAACTTTATATGGACTAAGGTTTGCTTCCGTACCTTTTCAATTTCTTTTTCATTTTCTTTGGAAGAACAACTCCGGTGTTATTGCTTTCTTTTATCTGTTGGGTCTTTTTTTTGTGAATTTTTCTCTTGACAATTGTACTAAACTTTACTCAATATCATACCTCTTTGCATCTGGTGCTACAATCCTTTTGTGGCTTGTAAGAGAATAAATGAGCATTCCTTAGTCTGTTCAGATTGGATGAAGTGAAAAACAATAGACAGGTGTTTCATGCAAATTGCATCATATTTCTTTTTGTCTTGTTGAGTTGCATTTATTTTCACTTCTTTGTTTACATATGAAGTAATTCGCGGTGTTTAACATACCTGCTTTCTAGTATAATTCAAATGTTGACTTATTAAAAAAATCGATACTGGTTTCTTTGAAAGATGATGATTCACTGTTAGGATCCTTACAAGCATACTCGTGCTATCAAAGAGTACTTTACAGCATACTCGTGCTATCAAATATTACTATTATTCTCTTAGGCCCTGTTTGGATCCAATGGTTTTAAGAAACTGTAGTATAAAGAAACTTTAGTTTTAGAACAAGAGAGGTGCAAAAACATTGTTTAGAAAAAAGAGAACTAGAGTGGAGTTTGTAAAACTCCAAAAAAATTATAGTTTTAGCAATACTATGGTTTTCAAAACTACATAGATCTTTACATCCAAACACCTTATTGTTTTTAAAATAAAATTATTTCATAAAACCATGGTGTTTTACTAAAAAAATACTTTGCATCCAAACAGGGCCTTAGTAATCTAATTGGTAACCTGTTGTATTAATAATGGCAAATTAATTTTTCTCAGAAAGATTCTATGGAAGATTCCATTGAGATTGTTCTTGTTAATGAAAAGTATGTTCCTACATCACTACCTGTTACAACAAGCAACTTACACTTTCCTGGATTTTCTTTGCTTGCGCTGCAGATTATTGTGCCTTTGCTGGCTAGTGATGATGAAAAGACACTTGTCATGATTATCAACTGTTTGACAAAGGTATCTAGGTTTCGCACTGTGATTATGAATGCTAAAACTTAAACTCCATTTGCCATTGTAATTTTGTATGAGCAGTCAGATAACAAAAATAATGAACTTTTACTTAGTTTGGCACATTTTTATGTGGCATATTTCCCTATTATTGAGCAATAAACAAGCATCCTACATTTAATACATGTAACTTGTCTCCTTCAGAAGTCCTGATCTTGTTGACCATTGTTAGGGGCCGTAGCTGTAGTGAGGCAGTTTGGCATTATATTATATCAACAGAAACCTACAATGGTTTGAATTATTGTCCTGCGTAGCATTGCAATGCAATTCAACTATTTATTTGAGTGTGTACTGCTCGTAGAATCATACTCATTCAGATTCATTGCGGAGTATTTTCTGAGCAACGATGGTTTACTGTTTTGGTCTTCTGGTAATCTTGCAGCTTGTGGGGCGCCTCTCACAGGTGGAATTGATTACTCAACTGCCTTCATTTTTACCAGCACTGTTTGATGCTTTCAGTAATCAGAGTCCAGATGTTCGCAAGGTGCTTACCTATTCTTCTGAAACGTCTTTCTTACAGATTTGTTACTATGTTAGTTCTTCAGTCAGGGAACTTTGAAGATTATGCAAAAATAAAAAAAAGAATCTTTTTCTTGTACTTAAACACAGAGAGATAAGGGTGCTAAGCTTATTTACAGCATTGAGACCTGACATTCATTTATATGCCAACAGTGATCTCTCTTTCTGGTTGTGAGCTGAATAGAGAACAGGAATGTGTATGGTTCTATAACCTGATGAGCAGGATTGTTCTAGGATTTTTCCTTTAAAGTTAAGATTTGTTACCAAATTCTAAGAACTACTCCCTCCATTCCAAATTATTGGTCGTTTTGGCTTTTTTCTAGATACATAGTTAGGCATAGCGTATATTTGGGTGTATAACAAAGCTGTGGACCTAGAAAAGCCAAAATGAGCTATGATTTGAGGGAGTAGATTGTAGAACTCTTGTTAGTTTGGTTGCTGTATAATCTGATCTCACAAAAGTAGCCTTGTGAGGGCCTTTCAGCAATCGTGTTGTGGAATTTTTATTTCTCCTCCTTAATGCAAAGTGTGCGGTCCTCTTGTGTATTCTTGAAAAAAAAAAAGAATCTGTATCCCAACCCCACCTATCCAAACAGGTTCTATATAAGAAAAGTATAACTAAACCTATTTATTGTCAATCATTAACTCAATAGTTATGTTGCAACTAGCATACCTTCCAGATATGCTGCAGATCCGATATAACACCACTGAATTGCTCTTGTTCACTTAAGCTTCATTGCACTGTCCTGACTTCTGAATATATCATCTGTCCATATTTGGTCATTATTAGCTCACAGTCCTCACACTGTTCATCCTTTAGCATGTACTTAGTGACTGCCGATGTTATCTGGGTTATGTAAGACATATCTACTGTTATAATTTTGTTGCATATTTCCGGTGTATATCTGATATCATTTACGCTTTCCTTCAGGCTGTTGTATTCTGTTTAGTGGATATCTACATCATGTTTGGAAAAGCATTTGTACCATATATGGAGGGTCTTAGTAGCACACAGCTGCGCCTAGTAACTATCTATGCAAATCGGATATCACAGGCAAGGCCTGGTGCACCAGTGCATGCCAACCAATGAGTCATGTTTCGTGTACCATATTAACATTTGTTTGTATTAGCTGGGTTATGGATTTCATTCATTTGTACATAGAGCAGATGAGATGCCATCATGTACGATTTGCATTGGGATCGTGTTTTGTGTTACTATGTACCATCCACATTGTGCAGAGAACAAAAGTGTAACATCATGGAGCTTGCTTCCCTTCACTTTTTCTGTGGCGGTTGGTGTACAGATCGATTGCTGAAAAACACAAATGCTTGTGAATATTTAGCAGTTCTACTTTGTGCAAACAGTTGCTGGCTCAATACTTGAATGATTAGTTTTCTTGATGTGATGTTGGTTATTAGGTTCATTATATCTCCTCTCTCTCTACCTATTTTACTTATATATTATACTCACAGTTCCAAATATTAAGTTATTTTAGCTTTTCTGGATACTTCCTTTGGCCCGTAGTAAATCAATTCCTAGAGTTGTCTTAAGTTAACTTTTTTTAAATTTAATTGAATTTATAGAAAAAATGCTAATACTTATAACACCAAATTAGTATCATTCAATGCACCATAAAATATATTTTTATAATATGCTGATTTAGTGTTATATATATTTGTATTTCTTTTTATAAATTTAGTCAAACATTATGTTTGACTTAAGATAAATCTAAAAATTAATTTATTCGGGGATAGAGGGAATATGTAAATTTTGTTATACAACTGGATATATGCTATGGATCTGATTGTTTGCTTGTATTAGTCTTAGCCTACATTAGATCTTATGCAACATAATCTAAGCTAACGTAAACTTATGCAGTATCTTGGTTCTGCTTAAATAAGACGCATTTTATAAAATTATGTTGGTTGTTTATATTTTGTTACATGTAGTTAACCTCCATTTTCTAGTTGTGACCTTACATTCTAGTAGAGGTATGTGGGACAAGAAATATTTTATTTTTATGTGAGCATTGGATCGTCCCAATCGGCATTATTTAATACAATCAAATATGTCGTACTGAGCACTATGCAAACCTAGTGCATAACCTTAGATTTTTTTTGAGGGGAGTACTGCATAACCTTAGATAAGCTAATATACATGCAACCAAGAATATTGGTCTTGTTTCCGCGAATTACTGCCGTTGTCAGTGTGCTTAAGGCCGGGCTAAAATTGCGGGCCTCGTGCCAGCCCATCTAGCCCGGCTCATCTGGCCATCTGTAGCCGCAAGCCCGCAACTGCATCTGGCAACCCGCAACGCGTGAAGGTGAAGCCCCCCCCCCCCGAAGTTTTGGCGCGCGCCGACCCAAACGACGGCGCGGCGGCGTCGATGGACCGACTTCAGCGCCGGAACCCTAGCAGCCGGACACATTCCACTTCACTGAAGCCCCCGCGGCCTCCGCGAGGGCCAACCTTCCAGCCCCCGCCGGCGTCGAGGCCCCTACGGGAGCCGGAGCCGGAGCCCTCGTCCCCAGGTCTTGCCTAACTCCCTCCGTTTCTTGTTTCTTGTTTCGTCTTCAGGAATCTCCCTAGTTTTCTTTTGACGTATGTAATCGGAGATGTGTTCTTGAATCCCGAAATCGCTGGCTTGTGGTTGAGCTGGGATTAGTGAGGTTGGGTTGGATTAGAGATAACTCAGAAGTTTGATTGCAACTGAATTGGAACGCAAGGCATGAGTTCTTGCGGTTTGCTCATGAGGGGAAAGAAGACCGATTGTAGAGTGTGTGCGTAGATAGATTTGTTTTGCTTGGTTTAGTTGATTTTGGTGTTGTTTAAGTCCGTATGCTTCTCATCCCTACATCCATGGCATCCCTCCCTCCTAGCAATCGTTCTGCGTTTTTTGGTCTGATGCAATGATTACCTGATAGCAGATGGAAGGCAAAGGAAAAGGGTTCGATTTGCAAATGAAGCTGGTAGTCATTGCATAGGCGGCAAACAAGTTGTGAACACACGCGAAGATGCAAAAAACAAACCTCAAGGTGGACCACCCCTAGTGTCAGCATAACTCGTCTCTTTTCTATAATGCTGCATGCAAATATCCCTCCCTTTTGGAATTTCGTATTAGATCAATGTCGTTTTAATTAGCAGTCTGTTTCTTCATCTTCACTTCTTGACATTTCGGTACTTCCTGGAGTATTACTGTAATAACATAAATTCTACATTGTTCTTATATAGGATTATATGATCTACATAGTCAACATTTTCAGTTGTAAATTGTAATAATCAGAAGTATTTTTCTGCCTGTAGCTATTAGATGCTTGAGCATTTAAACATTTTCATTTTATATGCTAACCCATCATTTTCTATGCAGTTTGTGATGCGAAAACTGCAGAATATAAATTCTTTAAGAAATTGTGTGAACAGTCAGGCCATAGCTCTCGTTCATACAAACATTCTCATCAAAGCTTTGAATCAAAGGATTCCAAGCAAAAACAAGGTATGGGATTGAGTTTATATACTCTTTCATTGCTGTTCTGTTCTGTTAATCCTTCTTACTGTAAACATTATAATGACCTGCAGTGGGCGAGTAGAATGAACTCCTGTGTTATGCTGTCTTGTAGGATCGTGCAATGTGACTGCCCCGAAAAAGTTCTATGTCCACGAGAATACTGTGTACTGTGATGACCCCCCTGCTACACCAGCTAAGAATGAAGAAATTCCTGGCGAGAAAATTAGCGTGCAATCCTCCCATTCTGGTCTGATATCTTTATCAGGCCCCTCTGTTTATGAATAATGAATAATGCATATCTAGACTCTTATAACTGTGGATCCTCTTCTACACAGAATATGGCGATAAAGATACACCTCAAGTCAGCCCACATGATTGCCTGCTGGGTATTCATGTTCTCACACCTATAGCTCAGACATCATTTGATGTTACAGGGATTTCAGGAAATGTTGGTGAGCACGTGCTAATCTCTCAGATCTCAGAATACATGCATAATTTAGTTGCTGCTGCTGAAGTTTTACCATATCCAGTATTTACATTTCTGGAAACTTTTCAGCCATATCGCTTGCATGAAAAAAGTTACGAGACAAGACAATCATAAAGATCACCCTGATTCTTTATTTAGAAGTTTATAGGAGAGAATAAAAATATATATCTTGATAAATGAGAATAAAATTAAACTATGCCCACAATCATGGGCTGTTTCTTAAAATGTACTTTTTGCCTTGCTGCTTTTGACTCATGCACGAATTAGTATTGATTCAGCACAGGGCTGATACCAGCACAGGTTACTGACAAGTCTCTCGTCATCGGACATGACGATTCCTTATGTATTGATTCAGGAACATTTCTTAATTTGCAATAGGTCGTTAAAAATTGGTACTTTTGACTAATGTTTTGTTGCATATCTCGGAATATGTGTGTGCATTATTATTCTCTACAAACTAACATTTCTTGCACTAAGCTGGGATGTTAAGCACATGACACTTACACTTATGTTTATAGACAGAGAGCCTGTCAGTGGACAGATCTTTTCAGAAAAGAGAAGCAAATTATTGAAGATAGCAGCAAAAGCAGTGTCAATGGGAAGTGCTGAGTTGTTTCAAAGAAGGTTGTGGTTCTTATATTGCAGAAATCCATTGGCTTATTTTTTTCTTATACGGTTACATAATTATAGCAACTTTCTCAGGTCAGAATTTGTACGTGACATCCTGCAGAGACTAGGCACCGACAACATCATGAGAAAGGTATGCTTTGTGCTCTGTAATTCAACACTTGGTGCAACATACTGCTACATTTATTGTTATAGTTACACCATTGATTATTATTATTAATGTAATGCTGCAGCAAGAAGGGTCCATGAGGCACAGGAAAATGGACTGCAGACAAGCTCTTGCTATTCCCAAAGGCCATTTTGATAACTTGCTAGATTACAAACGAAGTGAGTTTAATTCATTAGCTAAGCTGAGAAGAACTGGTAAAATGTCATCCTCTTATGCTAGCGATGAAGAATGTGAGTTCATGGCTTTACCATGGGGATACAATCAGGGTCCTGTTGATCGGAAAAATGACTTATCTCATGGGGGTAGTGAAGCACGTGAGTGCATGGCATTGCCATGGGTCTGTGTTAATAATACTCTGAGTTCTAATCGGAAGGGAGACATTGATCACAACCAGGTTTCAAACTCATTACTAGAGGATGTCAATCCATACGTCCATGGAAGATGCGCTTTTGCTAATGAATTGAGTTTGAATGTTCAAACTGATTCCTATGATCAACATGGATGGGACCCTATGTTGTCAGTAACACTCTCCAAGCCATTTCGTGACAGATTGTACTTCCCCTGTCAGAATGAGGAGCAGCATGCAGTACCATTTGGAATTTTAAATACTTCTGGGCAACCTGACCTTTGCAGCTCCATAGAACAATATACTTCTAGTTCAGTTGGATTGTGTGGTAATTCTGGTGCTGGATTTTCAACCAGGCTTGCTCAGTTAGTTGTGAAACCAACTATTTCAAGCATTTTGGAATGTGGGAGTGACATTCTGGATCACAATGATTTCAGATGCATCTCCAACTTCCATGTCAGTCAAAGCAATAACATGCTCAGTTCAAACTCAAGTTGTCTGAATTCCATGTCAACTCCAGAGCAGTCATACAGGGTTGGCGCAAAGAGCCTGCTTGATTCTTCATTTGGTCTATCTTGTTTGGCTGGACTGGAGCAGTACTCCACGGAGGTAGAACTGCCTGATAATTCTGATAGGCTTCTTCAGGTGTTGGATCAGTTACCTGTGAAATTCATCCCTTCAAGTTTTTCAAACGACAATTCCAGAATTTGGGACCATCAGTCTTCATACGCAGAGCCTGCTTGTAAGCAAGATTGGGGTAGCTTACATGATTCTTCTACAGAATTGTGGTCATCAGGGCATCAACTCCAATCCCATGCTGATTCGGGAGCTGTGCTTGGTTTCATGCCAAATGGAAGTGCTTACAGTAATTTGGTGGAACGTCATCACAGCCTCATGCTAGCCCAAGGAAACCTGAACAATGACATTCTTGGTACTACTGATGTATCATTCTTTGGTTCTTGCTTAGCTTTGGATAACATCACAGAGGCTCCTATGTTATCTTCCAATGGCATAACGTGGTAGTTGTGTTGGTCCACTCTGAAATTTCCATACAGATGAACCTTTTCAATTTAATAGTATTAACGGAGACCAGTTTTGCTGTATGAAATTTTAAATTTGAAGTTGAACGTATAGGTTAAGTTATTAGCTTTAATTTAAGTTGGAAACAATGACCAGAAAGATGTGTGATATTTGCAATCATTACTAGACAAAGGACACTTTAACATGAAGAGATACCATGAGTTCCAAAATTATGACTTGAATTTTGGTACTTAATTACTGAAGAATAGCAGCTCCTAATCGACACCTCTTGGACGCGTTTGGTAAATTTGGCAATCCAGCTTGCCTTGTCTCACTTGGCAAGCTCAGCCTTGCCGGGGCCCGAGAGTTTTTTTTTTTTGGCTCGCTCTTGTTGGCGAGAGGAATCCAAGAAAGTGTGCAAAACAAACTAGCAAGCAAGACAAGTAGACTACCAAACATCGATTTTCTGTCCAGTCTGACGAAGCAAACCACGGCAAGGATTCCAGTCTGACGAAGCAAACCACGGAAGGATTCCAAACGTGTTAAGAAAATAAATTGGTTAGCGTAAAATAGAAAATCAAGATTTGTAATGAATCCGTGTCTTGTTTGTTGGATTGGATATAACTTTGTTGACCAAACCACAAACATGGAACTTTACAAGAACTTAAAAGAAAAGGATAATTAAATTAACTTCAAATCAATTTTTGTTGGGTTAAAAAACAAATAAAAATAAATAGAAAATGTAAATTCGAAGAGTTCCCTTTTTCAGGGGCCCTCAGGTCATGGAATGCTTTTCTTCTCATCTTATTCCATATGAAATATAATAATGAGTTAAAATAAAAAGAAGTAATGAGTTAAAAGAAAATAGGAGAATATTCGATCGCTTGCTCAAAAAGAGGATGAAATCCATCATAAGAGAAATAATCTAGAATAGAAAAAAACCTTTCCAAAATAAATTCTTTGTTTAGCTTTTATTCTAAAGTTCTCCCAAAAATCCAATTTCATTTTTCAATGGGGCTTGATGAACAAAATGGATAGAGGGGCTAAAGGAGTGACGTCTTCCATTTCAAATTTCCGTTGAACTGACATGCTCTTTTTGAATAAATAATACATTCCTTTTAGGTTTTCTCTTTGTTTTTGACATTAGCTACTCCCTTCGCAATCGATACCGTAATTAGCTACTCCGTATGTTTAAAGTACATCGAGAACCTCCAAGATCAAGGTAAATCTCGAACTTTGTCCGTGCAAAGAGAGTTGCTTCCATAGCTTTTTGACTGAAGATTTTTACCCTAAACACGTGAGACTTTGTTCTAAGAAATTCACAGAGATAGAGCTCGACAGTACTACTATCTCCACAGTAAAAAGCTACATATTCTCTGCACAGTTGAACGCTTTGCTTTCCTTGGCAGTTTCTGGCGACCAAAACCACTTTTTACTAGACCCAAAGGCCTGGTCTCGCTCCTCAATTCCTCATCCTGTGCTCTGGTATGGCAGAGATATTCCAACATCCACGCCAGCGTGACTCGCACTGAACTGGTATTAAAGCAGACTGAAGCTGTTTTGTTGTGAGAGAAAAATACTGTAGATTCTAGTTGATAAGTTCAAGCGAACAGGCCCACTTATGCGACTGAAGCTCAAGTCGGTTGAGAGAAAATAATATAGATTCTAGCTGATAAGCCGGCTGAAGCTGTTTTGTTGTGATGATCATCTGCATGCATATGCGACTATGCGAGATGCCATATGGCCCCGTTCGGCTTACTCCATATCCGGCTTGTTCGGCTTCTTTTTTTAGCCAGAACAGTGTTTTCCTCTCATAACATTTCAGCCAGAACAATATTTTTAGCTAATTTCAGCAAAGATTCAGCCAGCCGAATGGGGCCATAACAAGTGAAAAGCGCAAGTCGTAAAATATGAGAGAAATCTGTCGTTCAGGGCGGAACAACCATGATGCTTTCTTGTCGAGAAACATGTCATGGGAGAAACACGTAACAAAAATCCACTTGTATTCTCCCAAGAAGATACCACGCCGTATCACTTGAATTTCCGTGCTAGGGATTTTATTCTTGGTGGCGGACCGGCCGCCGTGCTTCAAGAACCCTAAACAAAATATTATCAACAACTTCCATGCTCTTGAAGTCCGTGATGGTTCCACCAGATTTGCTGCTTGTAGTAGCATGTAATGTACGTACCGCTCTCTCTCCATACGACAGTGAAGTAGTATGAACCAGCCACGCGAATCCCTCGCTCACGGCTGCACACATCTTGGCTGCATCTCACGCAAGCAAAGGACAACGGCTACTACGCGGCCAAAAAAATCCGATTTGACCGCTCGTCATTTAATCCCGAAAGGCACCGATCGTGCCGGAAATCGCCTGCCTCCTGCCGCTGTTGGCTGCTGCTGTTGCCGCTCAGCGAGCAACACAGGGACGCTTACGATGCAATAGCGCATCAGCATGTGACTGGCCTGACTGGTCGGGCCGGCAAAGCGGCGTGCGCCGGCCCTTACGATGCAATAGCGCATCAGCATGTGACTGGCCTGACTGGTCGGGCCGGCAAAGCGGCGTGCACCGGGGGCCGGCGGGCGGGGGAGCAGCAGCACGTCGCCCAGCTTGTGCTTTCGTCCCGTCCGTCCTCGCGCCCCGGGCGCGTCGCGTAGCGCGGGCGTAACTGTGGACACTCGCGTGCCGGACCTGCGCGCCTGGTTACTGGTGAGGGCGGGCCGGTGGGTCGCAGCCTCGCAGGCGTTGCTGTGCGCTACTGCACTTGCTCGTGCCTGCCGAATTGCCGAGCGATCGGGGTGTGGGGTGCCCCGTGGCCCCGTGCCGTGGCTGTTGCCTGCCGTGCGCCACCGTCGTGACTGATCACTGCGCGGCGGTGCTGCTGGTGTGCTGGCCTGCTGGGACGGCGGGCGGGACCGCCCGCGGCCCGCGCGGATCGGAGGCGTCTGCGCACGGAACAGTGGCGTCTCTCGGGCAGAACTGCCAGCGAACGGGTACATGGATCCGGTGGAGCGAGCTGGGCCTGGGCAGATGGAGATGGGGGGTACCACCACACCACTCCACCGCCGTGCAGTTCGTACTGCTGCTCAACGAGTGGACCGGTTCGTCTCATCTTTCTTTCACCCTTTCCACACAAGAGGAGGTAATCCTGGTTGTGTGAGATGGAAATGTGGAGGTGAGAAATGAATAATATACGGAAAAAGTCTACATAACCCCCAAACTATTTAGGGGACTATTCTACCCCTAAACTATAAAATCGAATTTTTTACTCTCTCAACTTTCCAAAACCGGTCAAATAACCTCCGAAGCGGTTTTGGACGGTGGTTTTACTACAGCGCAGTGGTTTGGTCTTTTTTTTTATTTATTTTCGTTGAATCTTTGAAAAATCATAGTAAATCATAGAAAATTATAAAATATAAATATAATTTTGTTGGACTCCACATGATTAGATCTACACAGTGAACATATAATATGGTATGCTTTAGTACAAAGTTTTTTGCTGTAGCTTTAGTTCTATGCTTTTCTTTAATTAATCGGAATAAATTTTTTTATTTTCGCTGAATCTTTGAAAAATCATAGTAAATCACAGAAAATTTATAAAATGGAAATATAATTTGTTGGACTCCATATGATTAGATCTACACAGTGAACATATAATATGGTATGCTTTAGTACAAAGTTTTTGCTATAGCTTTAGATATATGCTTTTCTTTAATTAATTGAAATAATTCATAGCTGTAGCTTTTATATATGGTCCAATTGTGGTGGATTTTTTTATGATGGGCTAATTATTGTATGATTGAACTATAGTAAATATTTCATACTCATTGGATCATGTATAACTTAGTTATAGATAAAAACATAGATTTAACAAGTATAAACCTAAATAAATCTATAATAACTAAGTTATACATGATCCATTGAGTATGAAATTTTTACTATAGTTCAAGCATATAATAATTAGCTCACCATAAAAATTTCACCACAAATGGATCATAGAAGCTACAGTTATGAATTATTCCAATTAATTACATAAAAACATATATCTAAAGCTACAGCAAAAATTTTGTACTAAAGCATACCATCTAATACGTTCACTCTATAGATCTACTCATGTGGAGTTCAACAAAATTGAATTTTCTATTTTATATTTTTTCTATGATTTACTAGGATTTTTTAAAGATTCAGCGAAAATAAATAAAAAGAAAAAAAGACAAAACCACCATTACTATAGCAAAACCATCGTCTAAAATCGCTTGAGGGGTTATTTGATCGGTTTTAGAAAGTTCAGATAGTAGAAAATTCGGTTTTATAGTTTGTGGATGAAGTAATCCCCCGAATAGTTGGGGTTACGCGGATTTTTTCAATAATATATTGACACAGTCTGTTTTAACAGCCCGGTAAAAATGTAAGATGCGAACCCAATGCCCGTTGCATCCCATCACTTTTTGCAGGTTGGATGCTAGGGGCCAGTTTGATTGCCGAAAAATCTGGCAAAACGCTACTATAGCGTTTTTGTTGTTATTTGACAATTAGTGTTTAATCATAGTTTAATTAGGCTTAAAAGATTCGTCTCGTGGATTTTGTCTAAACTGTGTAATTAGTTTTATTTTTTATTTATATTTAATGCTTCATGTATACGTCCAAAGATTCGATGTGATGGAGAATCTTGAAAAATTTGGTATTTTAGAGCGAACTAAACAGGGCCTAGCTCTACCGCATCACCTCCTCGTCTTTGTCTCTCACCTCCACATTCCATTTCAGGCTGCCCAGGTTAAAAGGCGACCTCTAAAAAGCGCTCCAATCGTACTCGTACCGTGCCCAAATTAAGACGCTATTAATTATTCTGCAGTCAGTTAAACAAGCAATGATGCAATCTGAATTTGAAACCCGAGACTCAAAATATTCATGTCCTACTTCATGCTCGTAGCAGCTAGAAGCTCTCAGCATTTCTGGTACCGTTAGAAACTCTGTTACTTGCACTTTTGTGCTTTTGAAATCAAATTCACGTCCAAAACTTTAACAAAGGAAAGCGCTAGAACTCTACCCCGGGACAGAGTAGGTACTGGGTGGGGGATTGTACGGCCAGGGCCCAGGGGCCAGGCATTCCTTAATGAGGAAGGAGAATAATAGTATGCCTATGTTCATGATTTGGTTGGTGATTATTAATGAATAATAGCCCCCTCTAGTTAAAAGTAAGTGAGAAATCGATGTTTTATGATATCGAATGTACTAACTTTGACTATTAATTAATTTATTATAGTATAAAGACAAATCCACTCATATCACTTCAAACATTAAAAAATAATAACACGTTTTTAGTCAAAGATACAAGAACTGACTCGATGGAAGACCTTCAATTATTTATTAATGGAAGATGTACAATTAAGGTCTATTTGGATCACTGAGAACTAAAATTTAGGTGGACTAAAGTCTAGTTAAAGTCTAGTTAACTAAAGTTCAAGTGACTAAAATTTAGTCTAGTGTTGCTTGAATATATAGACTAAAAGCACATAGCTTCCTGAACAAAGACTCTGCATCTTTTAAGTCTATGTTAGTTCACATTTGCCAATCAATAAACTAATTGATAGCTAGGTTGGATACTATAAATTATTCTATTTTTAGTCCATTTGTTTAAATACATAGGAGTAATGCTTAAGTAACTAAAGCTTAGTCCATGATATCCAAACAAGCCCATTAGAAGAGGAAGCACAGCCAGGACTAAGAAGTCTCCACTAGGGATGGAAACGGTACGGATATTTTCCGACCGTATTCGAAACCGAATCCGTTTAGAGGGGTTGAGATTTGTTCGTATCCGAGTCCGGATATCTAACATCCGATACCGTATCCGTATCCGAATACTCAAATCGCATATTTATGATGTCGATATCCAATCGTATCCTATCCGACATAGTTGACACTATCCGTATTCGAATCCGAATCCGGACAGAAATATGAAAACAAATATAATATCGGTGATATCCGTCCGTATCCGATCCATTTTCATCCCTAGTCTCCACGTTCCACATTTATGTCCCTCTTGAATGCGAGAATTTTTTTCTATAAAAATGAATTCATTCCTCAAAAATTCTTGTGTTCTAAGGAACTTAAGTCAAATTTGTAAATCTTTTTCTAGGGAACTCACGCCACTTGCGCTAGCTTGACTAAACCCAACTTTTCTTTGACCGGCAACTCCCTGTCGGTCTTACGCCCTGGTTTATAAATCGTATTTTTTCAACTAACGAATAATATTTTTCTCTCACAATAAATAAGCCAACAGTATTTTCAGTCATGGTTTATCGGCCCAGCGAACATGACACTAGTCAGTCGTCCCCACCGGTCCCGTACCTGGCCTTCGCGCGTGCACGCGTGCAGCCCACGACGCGTCGCGGGCAAGGGCAACGGCAAAAGCAAACGAAACGCACGCACCCGCGGCCGCGGAGGAAACGAAAGGAAACGACAAGAAGCCAAACCAAACGGCTCGCAAAGCACTCGTTACCTAACTGTGCTCCAGCACTCTCCCACTCCCTCGGCCCCTCCCACTTAAACCTGCCGCCGCCGCCGCCGCCGCTCCCTCTCCCGGCCGCAACTGGGCTGCGAATGCTCGGCGTCCGCGTCTCGTGAGGTTAGTATCCTGCTCTTATCATCCAGAGACTCTCTCCCTCTCTCCCCCGCCCCGCCATCTCTCGCTCTCTCGCTGCGACGTGCCGACGGTGCTTGGTTGCCTGCGGGTGGTTGTGTTCGCTCTCTAGCTGTGGCTTCCGCGGGGTACGACAATCGAGTTTTATGTCGAAATGCCACCTCCCGATTCAATTCGAGTTGTCTCTTGTAGAGTCCGAGCATTTTTCTTTTGTTGCGTATTCGTCGTAGGGATACATGTAGTAATTTCAGGCGAGGTTATGAGTCGGTGCTTTGGTTCTGGGAAGATTAATTAATAAAACATTTCTATGATTTAGTGCTTGGTTGGAAAGATAAATTTTAAAATTTTATGATTCAGTACTTGGTCGGAGAAATAAGATAAACCGAGTTAGGATTCAGTGACTGAAATGCAGTACCCATCGATTTGCATATGGCACCTGTTGTGTCATTATTATATCACCTCTCTATGCACTCCTTAATTTTCCAAAAAGGGATAAGTAAAAATTCAGACCTGCATATGCTGTTTTTGACACATCTGTGGCTATAATTTCGCATATGGCTATAATTTCGTCCTCTGTAGACTGTAGTTCTTCAGTTTCATGTATGCTTCAATACGTGTGTTTGAACAGCTTCTCCGATAGAGTTTAATTTGTTTGGAAAAAAACGTTTGGTAGAACCGCTCCCCCAAACGGGGATAGGAGATGAGCAGGTAGAAGCTAGCTTTTTTTTTCCCTTCAGAAGTCTAGCACAAAAACAGCTTCAGCTTCATGCCGGAGGTAATAAGCTGGTTTTGCAGCCCTAACAAAGGGGCCTAATGTGGTACTATAATTTACTAAGGCCTGTTTAGCACAGATTCAAATGGCTCTGGCTTCAAACCACAGTGCACGGAGGAGGTAGAGCCGGTGAAGCAAAAAATAATGGCTTCACTATACTAGCCTAGTCTATTTTGAGAGAGATAAAAACTGTTTCTCGCTACAGTACGCGAAGGAGCTAAGAGTCAGGACTCAGGAATGAGCAAACCAAGACAAAGTTTGTGGTTCATGGTGTATTTTAATCTGTAGACACTGCAGCATTGCTGCATGGGGGAATTGTCTCGGTTTCAGGGTACATGTGGAGACGTACATACCTATACATCTCGTTATTCTCATTCTTGATTGCATATTTTATTCAACGTAGAGTGCATGCCCTCTACTTTATCACAACATCATTGCCCTTTTCTTTTCCTGGTTTACACTGTCAAGATTCAAGGTGCTGACGAGATTTCTAGAGAAAATCTGGAGCCTTTAAGGATGGTGTTGTTGCAGACTGCAGAGATTCCTCTGTCACCTGTAAATCTTGGCATTATTTTGGTTGTCCATGGCTCCATAGTTATTTTGTGCCAATTCATTTTTTTAGTTTTCACACTTGTCTGATCTGAGTAAGTGTAAAACATTCGAAATCTGTGCTCTTGATTGGTATTTTTCAGGTCACTCTTATTGCCATTCTGCCTTCTATTACCTGACAAAAATGCAGTTTTTCAGAGACTGTTGTCTTTTCTGCAAGATTCCTTTTGGGAGTACGTACGAACTCGTTAATGTCATGTCCTTATGCGTCCATATCGTTGTTACTTGTGTTCATTGGCTCTGTGGACTTGCTTTTATTTTGTCCTTTTATCCGCCACTCTGCTAGACTGTCACTATTCCATATTACCAAGTGCTGCTCTGTCCACCTCGAATACTTTAGTTCTCTGTGCTGATTTTCTTTTCATGTAAGTAAAGTTGAACAAGAAGAGGCCATAAACTTTTTGCACCAATCTGGCCTACAAGTGCCTGCAAAATGTTCATGTGTCTCTTGAAGTTTTCCCAACGAGCATCTTTCTGCAGTAATGGCAACAGACTTTTTGTATCTGGTATCCCTTACATTTAAATCCTAAGGACTTTAGATGCTAAGAGCCTCCTGAAATATATTCATGCAGTTATCCATTCCTCTCGACTGTTACCATGTTAGTGCTAGCTGGCCATTATTCTACTGAAATTTTCCTGCTCTTAGAGTTTACCTAGTCACCTGACAAGGGCTGTGGTCTGATCGTATGGTTAATTTACCTGGTTTCAGTCATACAACTCACATAAGGTTCATGGAGTTTCATATCTTTTTGTTTGCTTTTCAGGATTCCATGTTCCAAATGAATTGTTTTAAGCTGGGTGAGCTACCTTTTATCAGGAGAAATTGATCAATTGGTTTGAATTTTGAACTATGTACCAGAATGTCAGAAGTAAAGCCAGTAATTGATCACACTCGTGGAGATGGTATGTATCACTTACAATCTCTTTTGGGTGCTTCTTGAGTAGGTCCTATATTTATTGTGTTACTTTTGTATTTTTGTGACATTTGGATGTAATAGTGGGGTGTTAATTTTACGAAATAATCATGGGATTAATTGGGGAAAAGACCTGGCAGGATTGCTGTATAAAAATTGTCATCATTCTGCTTTATGTTGGGATAAATCATAGATGATATTGTATTATATTCAACAAGTAGTGGATTGTAGTATTATACTGTCAAGGGCGGCGGGCGCGCGGCGTCCAGGCGCTGGATGGCCTGGGCGTTGGCCTCCACGGACGTCTGGAGGGTCCTGATGGACGCGACCATGGAGTCCAAGGTCGCCTGCAAGGCAGCGTTGGCGGCGTTGTTGACGGTGTTGTCGCCCATGGTGTCTACGCGAGGCGAGGGTGACGGCGCGGCGGCTGAGGGTGGTGCGGCGGCTGGGGTTGGCGAAGGGGCACGGGATGAACTGGATCGCCTAGACCGTGATACCAGGTTGTCAAGGGCGTCGAGGGATAGGGTAGGCGCACCCCGGCTACGTAGTTCGTAGCCGCGATCCGTGTTGGGGCGAGGTTTTACCCCTCAGCGCCCATTTTGTTGAGAGAGGGAGAAGGAGAGATAATTGTTCTTGCTTAATCCCAAATGACGGATTACAAGGACTCATATAGGCCATAGCCTCAACAGACTCTAACAAATCACTCCTAAATCAGAGGCCCTTGATTGGCTCTCCTTTAATCTAGCCACTTTCTAAACCGAGCCCTACGCTGGTGCCTGCCGCGGTGACCGCGGCGCCCGCGTCGCCCTGGCGCACTGCTGCACGCCGCGCATCTCGGGCCCTTCTATTCCTAGCGTATGTGCGGCCCCACATGACATATACTTTCTTGTGTTTTTTAGATAATGACAAAACAATTATTTGTTCTGCCATTCCTGTTTTTTTATTGCTTGGGTTATATTTATAAGTCAAGTTTATCCAGGCACTAAACTTTTACTTTGTATCATTTACATCAAAATACCTTATTCAATGTTTCTCCTCTCAGGACTATCAGTTCAAAGAATCATCTCAGAATTGAAGAAAGTTACCAATCCTGTCGAGGGAAAACTTGTGAGTGTCATATACAAAATTTATTTTAGTATTTTCTTTCAAAAAAAATATTTTAGAATTTTGTTCCCTCACACTTATACTGGTGATTGTCATTTGACAAGGACTGTAGGGACCTTTCGACATGGTAAAATTTGAAAATAAAAAGAAAGGGAAATATATATCCCTACATGTAAAGATTAGCTATCAGTTAGTGCTAATAGAAATATTTATGGTATTATATTTTCCTGAAGGGCCTAAAGAAAAATAATATATACAATTGGTGTTTGTCTTGATTATTGTTTGTGATATTGTGGGTTTATCTACAGGGTGCTGATGACAATTCTTCAAGCAGAAAATCTAATGCAACGTCATTAAAAATGTTATTAGAGAAGGAGATGTCTAAAGAAGCGGAGTCAAAGAGAAGACCTCCAAGTGTCATTGCCAGATTAATGGGTCTTGAGGAGGATTTACCTACTAAAGAACCAATTGTACACCATACCGTAAGTGACTTGAGTAGAGATTTAAATGCCACAAACAGCACCTTACATGGAAAAGAACGCCATCAGTTCATAATGTCGAAGACACAAAATGACCAATCCTATCATGAGAAAATTGAATACAATGATGTTTATGAAGTATCTGAAGGGCAATCAGGAACAGGCTATTTTCATGATCAAACATCACAGAAAGGATGGTCTTCGGAGAACAAGAGTAAGCAATTCGATATTGCACAAGGCAAGGATCATGGAACCAGAACACTTTGCTATTGAAGAGAAGCTCCTTTGTACAAAGGAGTTGCCTGAAGCTCTTGTTTTTCC
Organism: Miscanthus floridulus; assembly: GCF_019320115.1. Classification (NCBI taxonomy): domain Eukaryota; kingdom Viridiplantae; phylum Streptophyta; class Magnoliopsida; order Poales; family Poaceae; genus Miscanthus; species Miscanthus floridulus. The sequence continues at coordinate 95,807,040 of NC_089586.1, forward strand.
ATGTTCAAATAGAGATTTATTTCTTGAATTTCCTGAAGAACATAACCCGACATTCTCAAGACAGTCGAGTGGGCTTCACGCAAACCGAGCACCACCTCAGACAAAACGCATTACAGTACTGAAACCAATTAGATCTGTTGAAATTAATGTCATAAGACGATCCAGAGCAGAAATTGGTAAGCAAAATGTATTGAAGATGAGAAGGTTCCATCAGATTCCTAGTCCAAAGGAAGAGATGCCTTCCCAGCCAAGTAGAATAGTACTTTTGAGGCCTACCCCAGGGAAGCCTGGTATATCAAAGGCAAAGCTGACCTCCAGGGCAACTTCATTTCAGTTGACTAACCGTAACAGTCTCAGTGGATCATTAGATGATAACCAGGCATCCATAGGATCTGCAGGACTGGCGCATGGTATCATGCAGCGCCGGCAAGATGGATGTCACCAAAGAGATGATTCTTTGTTATCTTCTGCATACTCAAATGGATATGGGGGAGATGAAAGCTCATTCAGTGATTCAGAAGTTGATTATACCAGTGGTTCTGAAATCAACTATATTGAAGATGGTGATACCCTCAGTGACTCCTGAGGGAGGTAGCCCTCTGTCAAAACATTCATGGAATTACATAAGAAGATATGAAGGTCAATGCTCAAGCTCATCCTTTAGCAAAATCTCCCACTTTTCTGAGTCATCAGTAATCACGGAGGCCAAAAAACAGCTTTCAGAGCGATGGTCAATGGTTACCTGCAATGAGACAAGTCAAGTGCAACTGTCGAGGAGAAAATGCACGTTAGGTGAGATGCTATCCATTAAGGAAGCAAAGAAAGATGAGGCCACCACTGGGATGTTTTCTGTTTCCAGTAACCAGTCATGTGGCCTGGAAAATGAACTGACTACATGTTCTGCAAATGTAACTACTTCTAGAAAGAATGATGACAATGGGGATAGATCTTCTAGGAAATTGCCAAGATCAAAATCTGTTCCAGTGATTTCATCCACGTCTGATAACATGATGGTGTAATGTGCAAGCTTCAAATCCTGAGAGCTGCAAACTGAAAGTGGCTGTTGTGTCAAATAAAGGAAAATCAGCTTTGAAGGGAAGAGTTTCGGATTTTTTCTTGTCTAAAAGTAAAAAGCCAAGAAGGCAGATGTCCTACTTATCATCCATCTGATTGCTTTGCTGAGAGGCTTGAAGGTTGTATTATTCATAGTAGACAGGATTGCAATCACGAAATGGATGCCATTGAGAAAGCTATGCATTGTGAGGACATATTTGATAGTTTTTCGACACGAATATCAACTAGCATATCAGATGTAAGCATTTCTCGAATATCATGAAAGTTTAATACTCCCTCCGTTCCAAATTATAAGACGTTTTGACTTTAGATACATTGCTTTTACTATGTATCTAGACAATGTATATCTAAGTGTATAGAAAAAGCTACATATCTAGAAAAGCCAAAACATCTTATTATTTGGAACAGAGGGAGTACAAGTGTTATATTCTTCTGTTCTTGCATAAGAAACATACCACATTGTTCGAGTGCCCTTTCTGTTGAGTTTCTTGACTTATCGCTACCTGTTTATTCTTGCATAAGAACTATATCACTGCATTCCAAACTTCTTGGCCTCAAAACAACTGATAAGAAATTGCATTACAGAGAACAACTTCTGGTCCATCTGTATCATTGGACAGTTCAACCAGAAACCTGGATAAACTAGGAGTAAATAAATGCCTAAATAGTAACCGTGATCAACCAAGCCCTACCTCAGTTCTTGATGCACCCTCTGAAGATAGCAGTTGCAATGAACCTGAAACACCTGGAACAACTACTTCCAAGAATGCGAGTAAGTCTTGTTTTTCTGTATCAAAGCTCTCCATTACTCAATCTGATTTATATATTGATTTCTTCTGATTTATTATCTGAAGCAGTATCAAGATCTTCAGCAACTGAAACAGTCGCCCGTTTCTTATCATGGGATGACACCGCTTCAGAGTCACGGTCACTTTGTAACCCAAGGCCGAGTTCTCTTCTCCCTGATGTAGATGATGATGAGTCAGAATGCCATGTCCTTGTGCAAAATATAATGTCATCAGCTGGATTAGGCACTTCACAATCATGTATGGTTTTCACCGGTTGGCATTTACCTGATCACCCTCTTGACCCGGTACTGTGCAACAAAGTATCAGAGCTGCAGGAGAAAAGTTCATACAGAAGGCTTCTTTTTGACTGCGTGAATGTTGCTCTTATCGAGATCGGCGAGAACACCTTACTGAGTGCATTCCCATGGAGTAAAAGACACTCCAGGACATGGAGAGGCACCTCATCTCCTGATCTGGGTGTAGAAGTCTGGAGTATCCTGAAGGACTGGATACACGGGGCACGGATGTTTGTGGTGAGCAAGAGAGATAATGCTGGGATCATATTGGACAGAATTGTGAAGCAGGAGGTGGAAGCAAGAGGGTGGGTGAAACTGATGATGGCGCAGGTGGTTGACATCACTGAGGAACTCGAAGGGGGAGTAATGGACGAGCTGGTTGAAGAAGCCGTGCTGGACTTTACAGTTTGTTTTCAATGATGAGACATCGATTGTAACTGGTAAAACTTTCCAGGGAGCAGCTGGTTTGTGTATGCTCTTGTTTTGCAGCTACTCCGGTCGTTCGTCGCCGTATCCCCCTGATTCTCTATGTAGCTGGTTCTGCTTCTTGTGTCACTACGAGGTTCTATAAACTTACATGGTCATTGTGCAGTTCATGAGAAGTTTTGTAGGCAAAATGAAGTGAGCCAAATTCCATGGTGGGATCTGCTGTTTCTGCATTTCACATTGTTCGTTCGTTGTTAATGAGCAAGAACAGAAAAAGCTTTGCCAGCTTAAGTGCTGTGGAGCATATATTATCTCATTGAGCATATATTTAGGTGCATTGTAAAAACTAAAAACTACCTATCTAAAAGGACAAAATGACTTACCATTTGGAATGAAGGGAGTACGCATGATGAAGAATATCTGAAGACAATTATTACCAATAATTAGCCAATATCAAGTATTTACAAATCTTTTTAGCAATGTTTACGAATTATGTATGCATTTATATTTTACTATATATAACAGGTTTGGCATTTGCATGCCCCTGTATCATTGTTTTTGAAAAAAATGGCGTATCAGTATTGGCACATCGCGTAACAGCAGGGATCGAGGGAGGCTTGTCAGTTCTCAATTGTCGCGGTCATCAGCGCTGTACGTGCTGACTGCTGAGCGGGGTGAATCTGTGATCACTGGGCGGTCAGGATTCAGGAATGGGCTGGTTTGCTTCCGGATGCGAGGGCCAATAGTATATAGAATGCTGAGCTATTAGATCAATGAATAATAAATTGGGACGTCTCTGGAATGTAACAACTAGGTGATTCCCCACGTGTTGCTACGAGAATTTTTTAAGAATTATTTGCTAGCTGGTTTATACATGGGAATAAAAATACAATAAAGACTATTGCTTAATTGCCGATCATAGTTTAGATGATAAACACACTTCTAGCATGAAAAACTATCCACACCAGCAAGTGCTCCATAGAATATCAATCCAAGTGCACAAAAGCAAGCTAAGAGTAATCAGAAGAAAAAGAGAGACAGCCAGGAAATCAGAGTTAGTACATGCAACCATCTTGAACTCTGCTAGCCTCTAGGTGCTCCCTTACAAAACTTCATTATTATCAACATGTACATTAATAAAAAACCTACCACATGTTGCATGGAGGAGCAAGAGCACCTGTGATCTTCGACAAAGCCCGTCAATTTAACCTGCAGAATGTGGCCATATATAGATGCCGAGATGTGCTGCTGTCAGAGGAAGAGGAGCAGAGAGTGCACGGAGAACATATCATCTTGCGCCTCACTGTGTACTACTCGTGGCTCGTCCATTGCGTCGTCTATATATAGCTTGATTATTAGTAGTCAGCTTTAGAAGAGGAAGAGATGAAGTCACCTGAAATAAATACGGAGTGGAGCACTGATGTTTGAAGAGGAAGGGAGGAAGTCACATGACAGAATGCTAGGAGTATGTACGTAGCATAACTGCATACACATATGGAGTAAGTGCATAGTGGAAGGGTAGTGGGATCAAAACGGGTCTATTATGAACGGCAGAGATTTAGCTAGTCGATGAAATGGAACGGACAATACTAATTAGATGGTGGATGCGTTGGCCAGGAGGGAACGATGACGTGGAGGGCCGTGGAACGAGAGAAATTGGCTAGTGGAGTTTTGCTTTATAAAAGTATATGATATGATATGATTAGGTAACTACGTTTTTTAGGTAGCTGCCTTTTTTTTTTGGCTTTCACGTTTACTTGATCGGAAACGCTCTAACCCAAGTGTCCGACATCCTGACGATGCACCCACTCTTTGCGCCACTCGTGCTGCGCCCACCCGCCCTCTGCGCCACCATCGCCCGTGCGCCCTCATCCGGCCCTCTGTGCGTCGCCGCCTAGCTCCGCATTGTCGGCGAGCTCCGCGTTGCCGGCGAGCTCACTAGTGATCTCCACGCGCCACCCACCCGCCCTCTGTGCGCACCGCTGCCCGTGCTGCCCTCACACCCGCCCACTGTGCACCGCTGTATAGCTCCGCGTTGCCGACAAGTACATCGGTGACCTCCACGCGTCGACGAGCCTCCATTTGCGAAGCAACAAGGAGATGTTTACGCTGAAAGAGCATGTTGCCAACGTATGTTTTAAGTGTTTTAGAGGTATGTTGCAAGTGTTTTATATCGATGTTGCAAAAGGCCAAAAGTAGATCGAGATGTTGCACATGTTGCAATGACAAATACACATGTTGCAAGGCTATGTTTCAAGTGTTTCATCTGTTTCAGACGTATATTGCAAATGTTTCATCTAGATGTTTCAAAAGTAGATATTAGGGAAGCATATGCTGCTGCTGCTAATGCGCCGCCATGGGTCACCGCGCTGCCTCCTGGTGTTGCTGCGTGCATGCAGGTGTGAAACAGAGCGGGCTCGGGGTGGGTCCGTGCATGCATGGGCCCGTGCGGCCTCCGGAGCGGGATTGGTGTGGGGCGAGGGAGCTAGATGCGTCAAGCGCGGGCGGGGGAGCACCGTCCAATGCTATCGGACGTACAGACGCTAGCAAGTCCGTTACTTGATCAATATTTGGGATGAAATTAAGTTTCCTTTCTGAAGGTGCTATAGCCCTCATTCCAAACAGTATTTTGACTCACCCAAATGTTAGTGACACACATCTCTTGCTAAATGTCCACACTTTATGTCCCACACAACACCATCATTTTACCGGTAAACAAAAAAGTCATTATGCGCTCTGATCAGCAGCCGAAACTTGGGCGAAATTCATGTCAACCTGAGCGTATTCCTCCATGAAGGTCCTTGGGTCAGGGCAGGTTTAGATCATGTATCCTATGTCATCAACATTGGTACTTCTATTCCAAAATCTACTCTTTTTAGCTTTGAAAATTATTTGGTGAGTTTTGATGACTTCTGGAATTGCAAAGCCGCACTAGAATATTGCTCTGGCTACTATACTAATGTAGCCTAGGACACATGGACAAATGCAGCCAATATTCAATTTGCAAGGCAACTGACTTGTAATTGATCAATAATGGGTGCACAAATAGGCTTCCAGTGGACCACTTGGAATGTGTATAACCTAGGTCATTTGAAGAAATGCAGTCCCTTTTCAATTTGCATAGATGTAGAGCCCATAATCGTCCAACGAAGAGTCGAAACAGTGCCACTTTGCATGTTCGAGAAAAAGAAACAGTGTCACTTTTTCATACTTACATTACATGAAGGAAATATAAAGCAACCGAAGTCGGAGGTTTCCATGCCGATGGAAGAAATCGGCCCAGATGGCAGGGGCAACAGAAGGCGGCAGCGGCGTTCGGGCCTCTGGGGAGGCTGCAGAAGTGGAGATGAGAAGAACGGCCGCTGGAGAAGAGAAGGAAACGAGGACTAGAGGAGACATCACCCTTTTCTGGATCCCTGCAGGCTTTTGGGCCACAACCTGCTGGAGACCTGTGATCTTTGTTTGGGCTGAGCTGAACTGGACTGGTGTTGATACAGGTGTAATGTATTATCTATATACGTTTGGCCAATATTGGCCTATCCCTATCCCTAATTAAAAAGAGTCTCCACGTTATTTTTTATGGTCTAAAAATTACTAGATTAATTAGAGAAAATAAAATGAAAGTGTTCCTAAATCTATTGATAAATTGCCCACCACTGGGATTATGCAAAAAGTTAGCTGAAAATACCCTTATACCTATTATGTTATTATTACTCTCTAGTGCCATTAATAAGAAAAATATGAATTCGACCAAATAAAGGAAAAATATAAATCCAACCACATATGTACATCATGCTCTACAACTTTGAAAATAAAATGAATAATATATTATAAAAATGCAAAAAGAGATAAAAATCCAACACAACAGAATAACTCAATGCAAGGTCAAAATGTGTTGACACTTAGGGTACTACACATTGTGGCGTTAAGTGGTAAATGGCATCAGATTGTGTATCCTAGCAGATGTCAAGATGAATACAACAAAACAAAGGCATCCCCATTTGCATTTATTACAATTGATATTGATGAAACCACAATCGAACCGAAGGAGACATGCATTTTGTTTCTGTTCTAGGCTTGGGCCTATAGCCTAAGGCAAAAAAAAGTAAACCATGCAGCGAGAAGTAGCACACAATATCTAGCGTGATAAGAAATGACAATGAAGGCATCAAGCACCGAGCATAAGATAAGATTGAATAGTAAAGGAGGATATAGGGTGTGGCTCCATATATCGAGGCGTATGCTAAATATAAGATCAAGGGATAGCTTGCAAAACGCTAATGATGGAACACCTATACTTCAATTAAAAACATTGATGAAGTCTTGATAGTGAGTATATGTTAAGTTGCATTAGGATTGAACACCATGATAGTTGCACAATTTGCACAGGCCACTTTGCTAATTTTAACAAAAGACAATCTTGTAAGGGTCTGTTTGGAACGCAGGAATTTCACAGGGATCACACAGGAATTTCACAGGGCCACTCATTCAACAAGTTTATATATATGTTAGGGTGAAATGACCATGAGATATGAATTTTTTTCCGCATTACCATCTGGATATATGAACTCTCAAAATTATCATCTACTAGGCCCTTTAACTTTTCAAGTAGTTCCCAAATCCAGACTTCGAATGAACCACTTGAGAAGTAAAAAAAAATCTAGATGATCAATTTGAGAGTTCGTGGATCATATAATAAGAATACGGGAAAAGTTTCACAATCGAAGATGCGTTATTTCAACAAACATAAAAGCATCCAAACACACCTTATTTGGACCACTGCCACCGGTGAGCCTTGGCAGAACGTCACGACGCGGAGGGATGAACACTAGTGGCAGAACCAGGGGGCCAGCAGGGCGTGCCCCCTCCCAACCCAAACGGTGAAAACGTTTTTAATACCTCTATGAATATTTTAATTTATAGCACAATATTGTATCTACTCATCCAATTTTTCATAATATTGTGATTTTTTGCTATAAATACTAACTGCATATGTAAGAATATTGAAAAAGTAATTGAGACATACACTAATGTATATATTTATCACACTCAGGGCTTGTTTGGCACAGCTCAACTTTACTAGTGAAGCTGTTTTTGTTTTTTTGGAAAACAGCTTCACAAGCAGCTTTTTTTAGTGAAGCTGAGCTGTTTTGGAAAAAAATGTTTGGCAAAATAGCTTCGCCAACAGCTCATGAGGGAGAGAGCTAGGATAAGCTACTGTTTTCAACTTTATCCCACCTCATGTCTTTGTGAGAGGAGAAAAACAGCTTCATGGAAATGAGTGTTTGGGAAAGAAAAACAGCTAAGCTATTGTGAGCTATGCCAAATAGACCCTTAGATCATGTGTCATCTCCTCTTAATTACTGCTGGTGCCGTCACTGATGAGCACCCTGGCCGGAACACACACATACTAGATCTACCAAAGCAAGGTAAGGAGACACCACCATTGTCATTTGTCATGCATGGTACGGTTCTTGCCGGCGGGATCAACCGCAGAACGAACAAAACAACCAGGCCGGACATGCAACGGACACGAGCGCATATGTATGCACCTGCTTACCTAACGACACGCAAATCTACACTCCATGAACACATGCAAATTATTGCACATACGACCGACGCAACCGACCCGATCTCCAGCTTTTTTGTGTGTGGCGTCTCATGCGAAGTGGCATATGTCACGTACGTAGTAGCTAGAGTGCGGCCGCCGAGCCCTACCTACCTTCGCATGCAACACCACGTCCGTGACACATGCGACGACGATGCTTTTTCATGTTCGTCGGCGCCGGTGCTCGCAGGGCACGTACGTCTCCAGCGAGCGTGTAGTAGCACGAGATATTGCTATTGGTTCGACACGTCCAAACGACAGCGCCTCCAGCTTGCAAATGTCCCAGAGCGCGCGGCGTGACAGCGACAGGCTGACAAGTCGCGCGTCGTACCGTATGTCTGGCCCCCGGCGGGAGCCCGTAGCACAGCGCGTCATCAGCTGGCATTGACAACACGTCGTATAGAGGTGTGGGCCGGGTTCGATCCCGGCCAATTGAGCTGCATGGCCTGATGTTGTGAAGGCACACGTACGAGTGAACCTTAATTGGGTGGGGGTTGTTTGCATTGGGGTCTGATCTCGTTCAATCGTTTACTCCGGCGTTGATCATAGACATAAAAATACATTGAGGCTGTTTGGTTCACAACCGTACTCTGCCACGCCACAACCGAGGCGATGCCACAAAAATCGGAGCAGATGTTTAGTTGTTGACGCAAATGAGGCAGCCACAGAAACTTTACTGAAGAAAAGGCGTGGAGTCTCGCCGCAAAGTGCCGTGTCAACAAAGTTCGCCAAACCTGCGGCGCGCCACACTTTGTTGCATCTTGGGCATGGCGAGCAGTGGCTGGCATCCAAACATCTTCATTATTCTGAGCTTAGCAAAGGCCAAATGATCAGTAAGGTATCGAATAATGTGCCAGAAATCTGTGTAGTAGTCCTCCCTCCCATCGGGAAATGTTGGGACATGGCTGCGTATCATTTGCTAAGCTCACCGCAACTCTAAACCATCAGGACTCTCAGGATCTCTATCGACACTCTTGGGCCTAATTTGGAAGCAAGGGGAGCCAAACCCAGAGAGAAAAAACCTTCCATAGATAACTAAATGTCTTATTCAAATGACATCCCCATAGTTTGCTCACCCTGGAAAAAGTGAGGCGGGATTCTAAGGGGATTTGAGTTTCCAAACTAGTACTTATAGAACAGCGGTGTCATGCAATAATTCTAATGTAGTAAGCCAGTAATGTTGTCCAAAGTCACTACCATATCCGAAATTTACACAGTTTAAGCAACATGGAAGTATGGAATATACTTTTACTAAAACCACCAACACAACATTTTTCATAAAATAATGGACGTGGCAGTACAAATGATGGGATGATCTAGATGTGACAGCAACACACGTGCAATGCAAATAGACAACAATCACAACCACAACAACACACGCTAGTGTACACGCATGATGAATACAAGAGACTAATAGCCAAATGACAGCAAGGGACTCTTGTTTCCTACTGCATGCCGATGTGGATCATCAGTCATGCAGAGTAGCGTACGTCACGTAGCTGGAGTACTCCCTGACCTTCCTCTCCCCTGGCGCCGCCGCATCCATGGCAGCTGCGGCGGGGCATGTCACCTGGGTGCTCGCCGCCGGGCACGTCTTTGGCTGGCTCTGGAACGCCGCGCACTCCGCTGGTCTCCTCTGGTTGGCGAGCCCCGGAATGCAGTTGTTCTTCACGTTCAGCACGCCGTCTTTGATGAGCTCCGCGCATGCCGGCCCGACGGAGGTGAAGTAGTTGCCGGACAGTGTGAGATTGGCGAGGCGGCCGGCAGGACCGGCAAGCTTGCACACCGCGTCGGGCACCTGACCGTAGAGATGGTTCTCGGCAAGGTTGAGCTGCTCGACGCTGCTGAGGCACGAGAAGGATGCAGGGATCGGGCCAGTGAGCTGGTTCATGCCGGCATCGATAACGGCAGCCTTGTGGAACATGCCGAGCTCGTGGGGGAGGCAGCCGGATAGCTGGTTGTTGAGGAGGAGCACCTCGAGGAGGGAGTCTTGAAGGTGGCCGAACGATGGTGGGATTGGCCCGGTGAGCTTGTTGTTGGCCAGGGCGAGGTAGCTCAACTTGGAGAAGCCAATGTCTTCCGGCAGTGGTCCTGCTAGGTCGTTGTAGTTGAGAAGTACAGCTCTAGCATTTGTGCCACCAGATGGACTTATGTGCCCCCATCCCTTCTTGAAGGGCTTCATAGTGACGTTTATTATGAGATTAATGGCGCCCTTGATGCATGGTCCATTAAAACCTACAGTCGTATATCCATCCGCATGGGCCATTGGATGAGCTGGAAGATCGTCAGTGACATTGAGATTGTACATGTATGGCAGAGTATTGAGGCGTGGGATGTCGCTGCCGAAGTAGTTGGAGGCAGCGTGGAAAAATGCGAGATCTGGCAGCTGGTCGATGAAACCCCGCAGCCTAGGTGCACGCAGGCCATAGCCATTCCAAATGATCCCCGTGACTGCGAGATCTTCAGGTTGCCCAGTTGGTGTGGCACAATAGAAGCCAAGGTACCTTGTTTTGCCGCAGATGTCATGATCAGTCCAAGTGGCTGTGATGTTCTTCGGGTCCGAAGTAATGGTGCTCTTGAACCGCTGGATGACGAGGTAGGCATGGTAGAGACGCTCATTTGGGAAGTATGAATATTGGCTTATCTTTTGTGGTTGTACTGGGTGAGCCGCGGGACCTGAAACTATCTCTGGAACATAGGAGAAGAGCACCAAGAGGAGGCATTGGGTTGGCAAACGGAGATTCAGCATTGTCTATGCTGAGATCATTTCTGCAACAGCTGCTTGGTTGGGGAGTTGGCCGCCACGTTTGAGATAACAAATGGGGAGGCCTATATATATAGACAATACAGAACGTAGCATCTCTAATCAATACTGAGAAACGACCTCCAGGTCGTGTGCATGGCCGGATGTAGCGTCCACTACTGCATAAATGATTTATAGAGGTGGCTAACTGCTCCGCCCCCTCTCCTACCTATCTATCTCTAAAAATAATCTATTTCTTAGCCGTTCCTAAACTAAAAATCGATTTCTAGAGACGGTTGAGATTCTTAGTTGTCTCTATAAATCAATTTACCAGAGGCAGCTTGAATACCAACGTCCTTTAGAAGTGGATCTCCAGAGGTGGCTCTATTTTTTATTAGCCACCTCTAGAATCAATTTTTAAAATTTAATTTTTTTCACCAAATTTGGGATTTTATGTTCTAAATAGCATATATATATTACATCTACCTAGGAGTAGAATGGATTATGCTTGAAGTTACACAACACACGTACGTGAAACGATGGATAATGTATATATTATAAATAAATCACTTCTAATTAGTCTATCTAAACCTAATAATAAAGAGGCAAAATTTTGGTCCGCCGTGATTTTAGTCTGGCTCTTCCGTATCCTTTATGCGTTATTATCAAGCGTACAAAACTGCTTTGGTTTCCAAAAGTCCATTATTGTGTCCGTCGTCATGGGCAAGCAAGAGCATATCACCTTTCACCTGGGCACCGCCTTCTAGACGGTACCCATCAGGAGACCGAGCACTCCTTGGCGTAGTCACGCCCACGCCCCCTATAAAGTTAGAGGTCTACGATGGGAAGCATCCATCAGCTATAGATCCAACCGCGTCGCCGACCTGTCTGCGCATCCAATTGCCTCTTCTCTCATCGATCTGTGCGTGGAGTTGCAGATTAATGCAGCGGCAAAAGAAAACCATGGCACCTAGGAAGCACACATAAATCACAGAATTTTTAGAGGAAAGGGGAAGCACCAATAACGCAAACCGTAAATCTGCGATTCACGAATGAGCAATTTTCCTGAATGAGCAATTTCCGAAAGACGAAAAGGGAAAACCCCATGGGACAAGACGCCGGGGACCGCCGCAGCTGCGTGTGCGACCACCACGACCTTGAGTGTAACCACGATTGCAGCTATGCGGTAGTGGCGGCAGCATCCGGACCGAGGCCAGGCCCCATCATGGCAATGTCAGTGGTCGGCCCCACCAACGCCTAGCGTGCTTCGGTGGTGGCTGCAAACCCGAGGCCAGGCCCCATCGCTGCGATGACGTGGCCCCTCCATCCACGGCGACGGGTGGCTCGACCAAAGATAAGAAGGTACCTTTGGTCAAACTTGTCAGGACGATCCACTGAAAGAAGTAGCACCTCTCCTCACCCTAAACAGGTAATGCCACCAACTTATCAGTAATTTCATAACAAGTAACAAGGAAGACACATTGAACTATTTACAAACAATTACTTACCTGTTGATCGCTACATGTGTAAAAGGCCCAGGCAGCTGTATCCGGATGCCCAGACTAATACACGTGGGCTGGCTTACCACCGTCATAGTTATACACTAGTAGTTCAGGATGCACAGGTGCATCCTTGCAGGACGCGTTCGGGTATAAAGCTTTGGGACGACCTCGCTTTTGCCACTTCTCTTTACGCCACATGTCGTTCATATATCAAAATGGAGGATACTAAGAACATTTATGTAGTATAGTTGCCTTCCAACACTTAAACTAAACCTAAACCTAAACATAATAACTATCATCATAACCTAATCATGAAACACATGCGCCTACATGTACATGTATAAATCGAGGGCAGAACCTAAACACGAGTTTGTAAACGTAACTGATCGACCTAAACAACTTTACATATACACCTAAATTAAAATTGCTTCAAACACTAACTAAGTAGATAACTAGGGTTGTAAAATACAAATAACATAGATCAAATCAATGCATACAAATTGTGGAGGGAAGAGAGGATGCCTTGCTCTCGAAGATCTATGGATCAAATCCAAGTTTCCAAGGTCGAATGTGTGGATTGGAGAAGGTTGGAAGGATTGGAGAGAGGGAGAAAGGGAGAGAGAGGAGAAAGAAATGAGGTGAGCCTTGGCCAAGAAACTGGCTGCATGGATTTGAATCGAAGCTTGGCGCCGTAGTCGGTGGCGTCGACCTCGGCGCCCAGATCTGTGGCACCGAGCTCGGCACTGTAGACTATGACGCCGGGGTTGTTGGCGGTGCTTAACTCACATTTCTAATCACCAACTATCATATAAAAACTGCTAAAATAAACACCAAGCTTAGACATAGGACTTACAGGTGGGCCCAATGTGTCATCCCCTTCCTCTCCCCCGAGTAGCCGATGTCCAACGTCGTTGTCGAGGAGCTCGGCCTCGGCTGCTGTTTCGTGCCCCAGCTCTAGCGCCCTCACTCACTTGCGCTCTCAATATTGCTCGCCCTTGCCACTCCCCATTGCCTCCCTCGCCCTCTGTCCGCGAGCGCAGTCACGACCGCCATGGCCATGCAGCAGAGCTTTGCGGCCATCGCTCGTTTCCCCACCGCCGACCTGTCGCGCAGCCCCAGCCACCACCGGAAGCTCCCCGACCCTTTCCTCTCCCTCGCGCACTCCCGTTCGAGCCGGCATCGCCATGCTATAGATTTGGCTGCCCCTATCCATGGTTGCCAGGACATGCCGCACCCCTATCGCGCCACCGGTCGAGAAGGCAACCGGCTTTGCAGCGCCACCACCAGGCGAGCGCGCAGGCAGGCTGCCGTGTCATTCCAGCCGAGTCACCGTCGGGCGAGCGTGTGCACTCTGCTGCGCCGCATCCGATGAGCAGGCGGCCGCACCATGGCCGGCAAGCGCACGCGAGCGGCCCGCCACGCTGCCGCCGGGAGAGAGCGCGGGGGGCTGCCTTGTCGGACGAGGCCGTGTGCACTGCTGCGATGCCACCGGACGAGGAGGCAGCCGCGCAATTGCCGGCGAGTGCACGCGTGGGCGAGCTGCTGCGCCACCGCCGAGCTTCCACGCTGGTGGGTCGCCGCGGGCGAGGGCGTAGGTGGGCTACCACACCGCTGCTGCACTGCAGCCAGGCAAGCATGTGGGCGGCGGAGTCGTGCCCCCGCTGCCAGCAGGTGACTAGAGACGAAGAAGACAACATAGAGAGAAGGTGTGCAAGGCTAATGAGTGGGCCCCATGTGTCAATGATTGTGAGAGAGAAGAAGAAGGGGGCAATCTTGTCCATATGGATATACGGTGCCCTTCATACGTCTGTCAGTGGGCCCAAGTCGCCTTCAAGCGTACATAATGGCGTATCTGAAACATCTGTAAAGTTATAATGGCAGTGGTATAGTTTCTTCAATACTAATGGTGTGTTTCAGAAATGGTAAAATTATAATGGCATAGATTCAATTAACCCTTAAAAAAATATGGACACATGAAGGTCCAAGTACAAAAGAAAAAAATGATGAGCACATGAAGGCTCATGTATTTAAAAAAAAGAAGGAAGAGAGATAGCCATGTTTCAAAATAACAAGTTATAGAGAGAGATCATATCTAAAAAAGAGTATAGTTTTAGTTTTCCTTTTTCCACACACATGCGTATCTTGATCTAAGAGTATGGCACTTCTCTCCTTACATCCTCGATTTGACTTTACAACATATGTAATACAAGTATGCTATATTGTTTATCCCTACCTAAAGCTCCACATAATCCTTTTTAGAGGTAGGAGAAACCAAAGAAGGAAAAACACTGCTATGCCTTGGTAAGGATTGATGCACCATTGTGTGATTTGTGAGTGCCACTTGAGGAGTATAAAGTGAACTATGCTTTTTCTTGAGAAAAACTTCCAAAAACTCTAAGTTGCTAAGATGTGAAATTAGGAAGATGACTTTGTTTCAAGAGCTATTCCGTTTTGAACAACCCAAGGTAACATGTTAGTCAACACCACAAATCCCATTTTTGTAAAGTATGTGTTGGAATAGCTTTCATGTAAGCCATATATCTTAGAATATTTTGCTCATGATTACTTTTATCTCTAACTTTGCTCGAGGACGAGCAAAGGAGTAAGTGTAGGGGAGCTTGTTGGCGATGCTGAACTCACATTTCTAACCACCAACTATCATATAAAAACTGCTAAAATAAACACCAAGCTTAGACATAGGAGTTATAACTAATCAATTCCACGAGTTGTTTTTGGAAGGAGGACATGTCGGGATTGTACAAAAATTGACCTAAAGTATACAATAAATACAATATTATAGACACCCGACACGAGCCCAAAGGGGGAGGAGGTCCACAACTAGGAAAAATAGGATCTAGAAGAGAGGAGAATATGGGCAAACCCAAACCAAATCACCTTATCTCCGCGAAAGCACCACATAGGCCCACTCTAGAAGCCCAAAGGAGGTCACTCACCGAAGATGGGCCAATTTGGCCTTAGTTGGGGAGTGACCGACCCTAGGGGTTGGCCGACCCCTCACTAGCTCCATTCGGCCCAAACTTTGGTCAGCTAGCTCATGCCGCCTCTCCAAACGTCAGTTACAAGTGCTTCACAGAAGACTCCGCACGGAGGATGGCGATTTGCTCAAGATAGGAAGGCATGCAAGGAAACACAACTCCACTCCGTCTCCACCATCCATCCTATGACGGTTTGATCCAAGGGCTATGGTGAAGAGGCATGCGGATCGCTGACATGGCACATTGAGTGGCCTCCACTCCTCCTCTCAACCTATAAATACCCCCCTCACTCCCTCTCATTCAAGAGAACACCTAAAGGCAAAGAGCTACACCACAAGAGCATCACTCCAAAGGGCTTAGGCCTTAGCTAGCTAGTAGACATGGATAGGGAGAGATGTGAGGGAGAGTACGGGAAAGAGTCGGGCTTGTCGGTGTCTCCTTGAACTTGTACCTCGACGAACACCTGCACCTCAACAGAGCTTTCCGCTAAGTGAGTGTTCGTGGTTCTTATGGTTACAAGTCTTTTGATTAGTTAATCTTTACTCTTACCTATTTGCGGGTTCATCGTTCGTCCTTGTGGCGGATGCTCTAGCAGAGGGCCCTGATAAAGACGGATAACCCTGCGCACGCTAGAGTAGTAATCGATAGCATAGACGTGGTGTCTAGGCTAGAGGCTACCATCTTTTGCCTCGTACTCTATGGTTGAGGGGTAGGCAGCAGGTGGTGACGACCCTGTCCGTCCCTCGTAATCCCTCACGTTTGGGTACGACATAGAGCTATAGGCTGGCATTGCTTGGCAGACCAGGTGATAATCAGTGGCCGAAGTAAGCAAGTAGAAGTAAAGTTTAACTTTCCATAGATCCAAAAGCCATTGGAATTCATCTCTACCCTTTCCAACTTTACCCTTGTGTTGTCCTTGGATGAATTAGCTAGAATAAGTACCTCTGTTTCCTATGAAAATACGATACCCTAAATACTTCCGGGAGAAAACTACAACGGTAATTCCGTACACTTGCAGACTAACTTCTGTAGATGTTAAGAAATACCAACAGAGGTCCTGCCACGTCAAGGCACAGTGGCATCCATGACAAGTCTGGCGTCCTGCCGTGGCGCCATAGGTCACCATGCCGAGACGTACTACCTCGGCACCGTGACTTACGGTAACGACCTCAGGGTCCAAAAATGAGTTTACGTCCACCATGGGTGTAAATGTGAAATTTTGACAAAAAGGGCTAAAGTAAAAAAAAATTAAAGCCATGTAAGAGAAAATGAAAGTCTCTCTTGTGGCATATATAAATTGATAGACCGATGATTTTTACAGTCACCTATCATTTTTTTGGAGCAGATTACTTAACCAAGCGCTTCTAACTAGGCTAGTGAGCACTGTGTATTATGAACCACTCCTAGAAATCCATATTTGGAGGGCGGTTCTCTTAAGCACACAACCCTTAGATTTTTTTTTTCAATTTTAGGGGCGATTCACTTACACAGATCACCCCTAAAAATAAAAGATTTCTATGGGCAGTGGTCTTAAGTGAGCTGTCCTTGAAAATTTATTTATAGGGATGGTTCCCTTAGCGAACCGTCCTCGGAAATACACCATATAAAGCCTTGTTCTTCGTCACGGTTCTACACTCCCAATCCAAGCCTTCCACTCTTGAGCTCACTTGAAGGCAAAAAAATTGCAAGGGGGGGGGGGGGGAGGTTTTTCCTTTAGAATCTTTGAAAAGGTTGGGTTTAAGAGGTAAGATTATGCTAACCCAATGTCCTTTGGAGATATACTAATAGATTTCTTGCTTAATTAGTGTTTCTATATATAGAGAGGTATATGCTGGTTAAATTTTCATTTTTATATCAATTTAGGCTGAATTTTTGGTCCAACTTATTTGCATGGAGTAGACTCGCATGATTCTTGAGTTATTTTTTCCCAACATTTCTTGCTTCTTATAGGATTTATAGGAGGTTGTCCATGAACAGGGGATGTTTCTATATCTAGTTCTACATCAAGCCAGGCATGGAGGGAAGAGGGTGGTAGAGGAGGTGAGTTTTTTGTGAATAATAAAGAGAAAATCCTACTAGTATGAGGCCTCATCGGAGACACCACATTAATTCTCACCAGACGCGCTGGAAAAAAATTCTAGAAATTTTCATAATAATCAGAAATATATAGGCTTTAATTTGGTAGACTCTAATCATCATCGCCCAATAGACATTGGATCTTTTGATTTATAAAAAAATTACCCACCTATGTCATTATGAAAAAGATATAAAGTAACCCCTTATCTATTATACCTAAATAGGAGATCCCCACTACCATATTTTGCTGCAATTTTATGAAGCCACATCAGCGCCACCCTTTGCAATTCTATGAAGCCAAGGCATCCACGGGGACTGAATGAGGGGCGCGTCAGCGCAGGGACTGAAGGAGGATTCGGCCGGGCCCAGCGTGCCGGCTTTGTCCGGGGCCAGTGTTGGAGATCAAGACCAGGTACCGTCGCCTGGCGCACGCCATCCCCGTGGATGCCGCCCCATACCCCGCCTCCTCCACCGAGGACTCATCCCCGTCCATGTGGGGCCTACTCCACGCTCTCCGAAACCCAACAAGCGTGCGACTACGATTCCCTCCTCTCCGCAGCAAGGCATTATTCGGCACTGGATGTTTCGTTGTTAATGAGCAAGAACAGCAAAAGCTTTGCCAGCTTAAGTGCTGTGGAGCATATATTATCTCATTGAGCATATATTTAGGTGCATTGTAAAAACTAAAAACTACCTATCTAAAAGGACAAAATGACTTACCATTTGGAATGAAGGGAGTACGCATTATGAAGAATATCTGAAGACAATTATTACCAATAATTAGCCAATATCAAGTATTTACAAATCTTTTTAGCAATGTTTACGAATTATGTATGCATTTATATTTTGCTATATATAACAGATTTGGCATTTGCATGCCCCTGTATCATTGTTTTTGAAAAAAATGGCGTATCAGTATTGGCACATCGCGTAACAGCAGGGATCGAGGGAGGCTTGTCAGTTCTCAATTGTCGCGGTCACCAGCGCTGTACGTGCTGACTGCTGAGCGGGGTGAATCTGTGATCACTGGGCGGTCAGGATTCAGGAATTTGCTTCCGGATGCGAGGGCCAATAGTATATATAATGCTGAGCTATTAGATCAATGAATAATAAATTGGGACGTCTCTGGAATGTAACAACTAGGTGATTCCCCGCGCGTTACTGCGAGAATTTTTTAAGAATTATTTGCTAGCTGGTTTGTACAAGGGAATAAAAATACAATAAAGACTACTGCTTAATTGCCGATCATAGTTTAGATGACAAACACACTTCTAGCATGAAAAACTATCCAAACCAGCAAGTGCTCCATAGAATATCAATCCAAGTGCACAAAAGCAAGCTAAGAGTAATCAGAAGAAAAAGAGAGGCGGCCAGGAAATCAGAGTCAGTACATGCAACCATCTTGAACTCTGCTAGCCTCTAGGTGCTCCCCTGCACAGCTTCATTATTATCAACATGTACATTAATAAAAATCTACCACATGTTGCATGGAGGAGCAAGAGCACCTGTGATCTTCGACAAAGCTCGTCAATTTAACCTGCAGAATGTGGCCATATATAGATGCCGAGATGTGCTGCTGTCAGAGGAAGAGGAGCAGAGAGTGCACGGAGAACATATCATCTGGCTCCTCACTGTGTACTACTCGTGGCTCGTCCATTGCGTCGTCTATATATAGCTTGATTATTAGCAGTCAGCTTTAGAAGAGGAAGAGAGGAAGTCACCTGAAATAAATACAAAGTGGAACACTGATGTTTGAAGAGGAAGGAAGGAAGTCACATGACACAATGCTAGGAGTATATGCGTAGCATAACTTCATACATATATGGAGTAAGTGCATAGTGGAAGGGCAGTGGGATCAAAACGGGGTCTATTATGAACGGCAGAGATTTAGCTAGTCGATGAAATGGAACGGACAAAACCCAATTAGATGGTGGATACGTGGGCCAGGAGGGAACGATGACGTGGAGGGCCACGGAATGAGAGAAATTGGCTAGTGGGGTTTTGCTTTATAAGAGTATATGATATGATATGATTAGGTAACTACGTTTTTGAGGTAGCTGCCATTTTTTTGCTTTCACGTTTACTTGATCGGAAACGCTCTAACCCGAGCGTCCGACATCCTGACGCTGCACCCACTCTCTGCGCCACCCATGCTGCGCCCACCCGCCCTCTGCGCCACCATCGCCCGTGCGCCCCCACCTGGCCCTCTGTGCGTCACCGCCTAGCTCCGCATTGTCGGCGAGCTCCGCGCTGCCGGCGAGTTCACCAGTGACCTCCACGCGCCACCCACCCGCCCTCTGTGTGCACCGCTGCCCGTGCTACCCTCACACCCACCCACTGTTCACCGCTGTACAGCTCCGCGTTGCCGACGAGCACATCGGTGACCTCCACGTGCCGACGAGCCTCCATCTGCGAAGCAACAAGGAGATGTTTGCGCTGAAAGAGCATGTTGCAAACGTATGTTTTAAGTGTTTCAGAGGTATGTTGCAAGTGTTTTATATAGATGTTGCAAAAGTAGATCGGGATGTTGCACATGTTGCAATGGCAAATACGCATGTTGCAAGGTGCTATAGCCCTCATTCCAAACAGTATTTCGACGCACCCAAATGTTAGTGACACACATCTCTTGCTAAACGTCCACACTTTATGTGCCACACAACACCATCATTTTCCCGGTAAACAAAAAAGTCATTATGCGCTCTGATCAGCAGCCGAAACTTGGGCGAAATTCATGTCAACCTGAGCGTATTCCTCCATGAAGGTCCTTGGGTCAGGGCAGGTTTAGATCATGTACATTTGAAAATTATTTGGTGAGTTTTGATGACTTCTGGAATTGCAAAGTCGCACTAGAATATTGCTCTGGCTACTATGCTAATGTAGTAGCCTAGGACACATGGACAAATGCAGCCAATATTCAATTTGCAAGGCAACTGAACTTGTAATTGATCAATAATGGGTGCACAAATAGGCTTCCAGTTGACCACTTGGAATGTGTATAACCTAGGTCATTTGAAGAAATGCAGTCCCTTTTCAATTTGCATAGATGTGGAGCCCATAATCGTCCAACGAAGAGTCGAAACAGTGCCACTTTGCATGTTCGAAAAAAAGAAACAGTGCCACTTTTTCATACTTACATTACATGAAGGAAATATAAAGCAACCGAAGTCGGAGGTTTCCATGCCGATGGAAGAAATCAGCCCAGATGGCAGGGGCAACAGAAGGTGGCAGCGGCGTTCGGTCCTTTGGGGAGGCTGTAGAAGAGGAAATGAGAGGAACGGCCGCTGGAGAAGAGAAGGAAGCGAGGACTAGAGGAGACATCACCCTTTTCTGGATCCCGGCAGGCTTTTGGGCCACAACCTGCTGGAGACCTGTGATCTTTGTTTGGGCTGAGCTGAACTGGACTGGTGTTGATACAGGTGTAATGTATTATCTATATACGTTTGGTCAATATTGGCCTATCCCTATCCCTGATTAAAAAGAGTCTCCACGTTAATTTTTATGGTCTAAAAATTACTAGATTAATTAGAGAAAATAAAATGGAAGTGTTCCTAAATCTATTGATAAATTGCGCACCACTGGGATTATGCAAAAAGTTAGCTGAAAATACCCTTATACCTATTATGTTATTATTACTCTCTAGTGCCATTAATAAGAACAATATGAATTCGACCAAATAAAGGAAAAATATATATCCAACCACATATGTACATCATGCTCTACAACTTTGAAAATAAAATGAATAATATATGATAAAAATGCAAAAAGAGAAAAAAATCCAACACAACAGAATAACTCAATGTAAGGTCAACATGTGTTCACACTTAGGGTACTACACATTGTGGTGTTAAGTGGTAAATGGCATCAGATTGTGTATCCTAGCAGATGTCAAGATGAATACAACAAAACAAAGGCATCCCCATTTGCATTTATTACAATTGATATTGACGAAACCACAATCGAACCGAAGGAGACATGCATTTTGTTTCTGTTCTAGGCTTGGGCCTATAGCCTAATAAGGCAAAAAAAAAGTAAACCATGCAGCGAGAAGTAGCACACAATATCTAGCGTGATAAGAAATGACAATGAAGGCATCAAGCACCGAGCATAAGATAAGATTGAATAGTAAAGGAGGATATAGGTTGTGGCTCCATATATCGAGGCGTATGCTAAATATAAGATCAAGGGATAGCTTGCAAAAGGCTAATGATGGAACACCTATACTTCAATTAAAAACATTGATGAAGTCTTGATAGTGAGTATATGTTAAGTTGCATTAGGATTGAACACCATGATAGTTGCACAATTTGCACAGGCCACTTTGCTAATTTTAACAAAAGACAATCTTGTAAAGCATAATTGGAGAGACGAGAGTTGTTGTATTTGCAAGAAAGAGAGAGAAACTATTCAGCATTTTTTTTTCATTTGCCACATAGCAGACTTTGTTTGAAGGGTATTTAAAACTGCTTTTGGTTTACGTCATCTGCCAAAGGAACCTTGCTGTTTGTTTTTTGTCCTTGGCTTCAATAAGTAATTCACAATTTGCATTCTCAAGTTTGTGTGAGAGCAAGAATAATCATTAGGTCTACGTCTATGTGGTTGATCCTGACTTGGTTTTTGACAAAAAAAGATACTATATTCTTATTTATGGTTTTTTAGGGCCACTCATTCAACAAGTTTATATATATGTTAGGGTGAAATGACCATGAGATATGAATTTTTTTCCGCATTACCATCTGGATATATGAACTCTCAAAATTATCATCTACTAGGCCCTTTAACTTTTCAAGTAGTTCCCAAATCCAGACTTCGAATGAACCACTTGAGAAGTAAAAAAAAATCTAGATGATCAATTTGAGAGTTCGTGGATCATATAATAAGAATACGGGAAAAGTTTCACAATCGAAGATGCGTTATTTCAACAAACATAAAAGCATCCAAACACACCTTATTTGGACCACTGCCACCGGTGAGCCTTGGCAGAACGTCACGACGCGGAGGGATGAACACTAGTGGCAGAACCAGGGGGCCAGCAGGGCGTGCCCCCTCCCAACCCAAACGGTGAAAACGTTTTAATACCTCTATGAATATTTTAATTTATAGCACAATATTGTATCTACTCATCCAATTTTTCATATATTGTGATTTTTTGCTATAAATACTAACTGCATATGTAAGAATATTGAAAAAGTAATTGAGACATACACTAATGTATATATTTATCACACTCAGGGCTTGTTTGGCACAGCTCAACTTTACTAGTGAAGCTGTTTTTGTTTTTTTGGAAAACAGCTTCACAAGCAGCTTTTTTTAGTGAAGCTGAGCTGTTTTGGAAAAAAATGTTTGGCAAAATAGCTTCGCCAACAGCTCATGAGGGAGAGAGCTAGGATAAGCTACTGTTTTCAACTTTATCCCACCTCATGTCTTTGTGAGAGGAGAAAAACAGCTTCATGGAAATGAGTGTTTGGGAAAGAAAAACAGCTAAGCTATTGTGAGCTATGCCAAATAGACCCTTAGATCATGTGTCATCTCCTCTTAATTACTGCTGGTGCCGTCACTGATGAGCACCCTGGCCGGAACACACACATACTAGATCTACCAAAGCAAGGTAAGGAGACACCACCATTGTCATTTGTCATGCATGGTACGGTTCTTGCCGGCGGGATCAACCGCAGAACGAACAAAACAACCAGGCCGGACATGCAACGGACACGAGCGCATATGTATGCACCTGCTTACCTAACGACACGCAAATCTACACTCCATGAACACATGCAAATTATTGCACATACGACCGACGCAACCGACCCGATCTCCAGCTTTTTTGTGTGTGGCGTCTCATGCGAAGTGGCATATGTCACGTACGTAGTAGCTAGAGTGCGGCCGCCGAGCCCTACCTACCTTCGCATGCAACACCACGTCCGTGACACATGCGACGACGATGCTTTTTCATGTTCGTCGGCGCCGGTGCTCGCAGGGCACGTACGTCTCCAGCGAGCGTGTAGTAGCACGAGATATTGCTATTGGTTCGACACGTCCAAACGACAGCGCCTCCAGCTTGCAAATGTCCCAGAGCGCGCGGCGTGACAGCGACAGGCTGACAAGTCGCGCGTCGTACCGTATGTCTGGCCCCCGGCGGGAGCCCGTAGCACAGCGCGTCATCAGCTGGCATTGACAACACGTCGTATAGAGGTGTGGGCCGGGTTCGATCCCGGCCAATTGAGCTGCATGGCCTGATGTTGTGAAGGCACACGTACGAGTGAACCTTAATTGGGTGGGGGTTGTTTGCATTGGGGTCTGATCTCGTTCAATCGTTTACTCCGGCGTTGATCATAGACATAAAAATACATTGAGGCTGTTTGGTTCACAACCGTACTCTGCCACGCCACAACCGAGGCGATGCCACAAAAATCGGAGCAGATGTTTAGTTGTTGACGCAAATGAGGCAGCCACAGAAACTTTACTGAAGAAAAGGCGTGGAGTCTCGCCGCAAAGTGCCGTGTCAACAAAGTTCGCCAAACCTGCGGCGCGCCACACTTTGTTGCATCTTGGGCATGGCGAGCAGTGGCTGGCATCCAAACATCTTCATTATTCTGAGCTTAGCAAAGGCCAAATGATCAGTAAGGTATCGAATAATGTGCCAGAAATCTGTGTAGTAGTCCTCCCTCCCATCGGGAAATGTTGGGACATGGCTGCGTATCATTTGCTAAGCTCACCGCAACTCTAAACCATCAGGACTCTCAGGATCTCTATCGACACTCTTGGGCCTAATTTGGAAGCAAGGGGAGCCAAACCCAGAGAGAAAAAACCTTCCATAGATAACTAAATGTCTTATTCAAATGACATCCCCATAGTTTGCTCACCCTGGAAAAAGTGAGGCGGGATTCTAAGGGGATTTGAGTTTCCAAACTAGTACTTATAGAACAGCGGTGTCATGCAATAATTCTAATGTAGTAAGCCAGTAATGTTGTCCAAAGTCACTACCATATCCGAAATTTACACAGTTTAAGCAACATGGAAGTATGGAATATACTTTTACTAAAACCACCAACACAACATTTTTCATAAAATAATGGACGTGGCAGTACAAATGATGGGATGATCTAGATGTGACAGCAACACACGTGCAATGCAAATAGACAACAATCACAACCACAACAACACACGCTAGTGTACACGCATGATGAATACAAGAGACTAATAGCCAAATGACAGCAAGGGACTCTTGTTTCCTACTGCATGCCGATGTGGATCATCAGTCATGCAGAGTAGCGTACGTCACGTAGCTGGAGTACTCCCTGACCTTCCTCTCCCCTGGCGCCGCCGCATCCATGGCAGCTGCGGCGGGGCATGTCACCTGGGTGCTCGCCGCCGGGCACGTCTTTGGCTGGCTCTGGAACGCCGCGCACTCCGCTGGTCTCCTCTGGTTGGCGAGCCCCGGAATGCAGTTGTTCTTCACGTTCAGCACGCCGTCTTTGATGAGCTCCGCGCATGCCGGCCCGACGGAGGTGAAGTAGTTGCCGGACAGTGTGAGATTGGCGAGGCGGCCGGCAGGACCGGCAAGCTTGCACACCGCGTCGGGCACCTGACCGTAGAGATGGTTCTCGGCAAGGTTGAGCTGCTCGACGCTGCTGAGGCACGAGAAGGATGCAGGGATCGGGCCAGTGAGCTGGTTCATGCCGGCATCGATAACGGCAGCCTTGTGGAACATGCCGAGCTCGTGGGGGAGGCAGCCGGATAGCTGGTTGTTGAGGAGGAGCACCTCGAGGAGGGAGTCTTGAAGGTGGCCGAACGATGGTGGGATTGGCCCGGTGAGCTTGTTGTTGGCCAGGGCGAGGTAGCTCAACTTGGAGAAGCCAATGTCTTCCGGCAGTGGTCCTGCTAGGTCGTTGTAGTTGAGAAGTACAGCTCTAGCATTTGTGCCACCAGATGGACTTATGTGCCCCCATCCCTTCTTGAAGGGCTTCATAGTGACGTTTATTATGAGATTAATGGCGCCCTTGATGCATGGTCCATTAAAACCTACAGTCGTATATCCATCCGCATGGGCCATTGGATGAGCTGGAAGATCGTCAGTGACATTGAGATTGTACATGTATGGCAGAGTATTGAGGCGTGGGATGTCGCTGCCGAAGTAGTTGGAGGCAGCGTGGAAAAATGCGAGATCTGGCAGCTGGTCGATGAAACCCCGCAGCCTAGGTGCACGCAGACCATAGCCATTCCAAATGATCCCCGTGACTGCGAGATCTTCAGGTTGCCCAGTTGGTGTGGCACAATAGAAGCCAAGGTACCTTGTTTTGCCGCAGATGTCATGATCAGTCCAAGTGGCTGTGATGTTCTTCGGGTCCGAAGTAATGGTGCTCTTGAACCGCTGGATGACGAGGTAGGCATGGTAGAGACGCTCATTTGGGAAGTATGAATATTGGCTTATCTTTTGTGGTTGTACTGGGTGAGCCGCGGGACCTGAAACTATCGCTGGAACATAGGAGAAGAGCACCAAGAGGAGGCATTGGGTTGGCAAACGGAGATTCAGCATTGTCTATGCTGAGATCATTTCTGCAACAGCTGCTTGGTTGGGGAGTTGGCCGCCACGTTTGAGATAACAAATGGGGAGGCCTATATATATAGACAATACAGAACGTAGCATCTCTAATCAATACTGAGAAACGACCTCCAGGTCGTGTGCATGGCCGGATGTAGCGTCCACTACTGCATAAATGATTTATAGAGGTGACTAACTGCTCCGCCCCCTCTCCTACCTATCTATCTCTAAAAATAATCTATTTCTTAGCTGTTCCTAAACTAAAAATCGATTTCTAGAGACGGTTGAGATTCTTAGTTGTCTCTATAAATCAATTTACCAGAGGCAGCTTGGAATACCAACGTCCTTTAGAAGTGGATCTCCAGAGGTGGCTCTATTTTTTATTAGCCACCTCTAGAATCAATTTTTAAAATTTAATTTTTTTCACCAAATTTGGGATTTTATGTTCTAAATAGCATATATATATTACATCTACCTAGGAGTAGAATGGATTATGCTTGAAGTTACACAACACACGTACGTGAAACGATGGATAATGTATATATTATAAATAAATCACTTCTAATTAGTCTATCTAAACCTAATAATAAAGAGGCAAAATTTTGGTCCGCCGTGATTTTAGTCTGGCTCTCCCGTATCCTTTATGCGTTATTATCAAGCGTACAAAACTGCTTTGGTTTCCAAAAGTCCATTATTGTGTCCGTCGTCATGGGCAAGCAAGAGCATATCACCTTTCACCTGGGCACCGCCTTCTAGACGGTACCCATCAGGAGACCGAGCACTCCTTGGCGTAGTCACGCCCACGCCCCCTATAAAGTTAGAGGTCTACGATGGGAAGCATCCATCAGCTATAGATCCAACCGCGTCGCCGACCTGTCTGCGCATCCAATTGCCTCTTCTCTCATCGATCTGTGCGTGGAGTTGCAGATTAATGCAGCGGCAAAAGAAAACCATGGCACCTAGGAAGCACACATAAATCACAGAATTTTTAGAGGAAAGGGGAAGCACCAAGAACGCAAACCGTAAATCTGCGATTCACGAATGAGCAATTTTCCTGAATGAGCAATTTCCGAAAGACGAAAAGGGAAAACCCCATGGGACAAGACGCCGGGGACCGCCGCAGCTGCCTGTGCGACCACCACGACCTTGAGTGTAACCACGATTGCAGCTATGCGGTAGTGGCGGCAGCATCCGGACCGAGGCCAGGCCCCATCATGGCAATGTCAGTGGTTGGCCCCACCAACGCCTAGCGCGCTTCGGTGGTGGCTGCAAACCCGAGGCCAGGCCCCATCGCTGCGATGACGTGGCCCCTCCATCCACGGCGACGGGTGGCTCGACCAAAGATAAGAAGGTACCTTTGGTCAAACTTGTCAGGACGATCCACTGAAAGAAGTAGCACCTCTCCTCACCCTATACAGGTAATGCCACCAACTTATCAGTAATTTCATAACAAGTAACAAGGAAGACACATTGAACTATTTACAAACAATTACTTACCTGTTGATCGCTACATGTGTAAAAGGCCCAGGCAGCTGTATCCGGATGCCCAGACTAATACACGTGGGCTGGCTTACCACCGTCATAGTTATACACTAGTAGTTCAGGATGCACAGGTGCATCCTTGCAGGACGCGTTCGGGTATAAAGCTTTAGGACGACCTCGCTTTTGCCACTTCTCTTTACGCCACATGTCGTTCATATATCAAAATGGAGGATACTAAGAACATTTGTGTAGTATAGTTGCCTTCCAACACTTAAACTAAACCTAAACCTAAACATAATAACTATCATCATAACCTAATCATGAAACACATGCGCCTACATGTACATGTATAAATCGAGGGCAGAACCTAAACACGAGTTTGTAAACGTAACTGATCGACCTAAACAACTTTACATATACACCTAAATTAAAATTGCTTCAAACACTAACTAAGTAGATAACTAGGGTTGTAAAATACAAATAACATAGATCAAATCAATGCATACAAATTGTGGAGGGGAGAGAGGATGCCTTGCTCTCGAAGATCTATGGATCAAATCCAAGTTTCCAAGGTCAAATGTGTGGATTGGAGAAGGTTGGAAGGATTGGAGAGAGGGAGAAAGGGAGAGAGAGGAGAAAGAAATGAGGTGAGCCTTGGCCAAGAAACTGGCTGCATGGATTTGAATCGAAGCTTGGCGCCGTAGTCGGTGGCGTCGACCTCGGCGCCCAGATCCGTGGCACCGAGCTCGGCACTATAGACTATGACGCCGGGGTTGTTGGCGGTGCTTAACTCACATTTCTAATCGCCAACTATCATATAAAAACTGCTAAAATAAACACCAAGCTTAGACATAGGACTTATAACTAATCAATTCCACGAGTTTGGGTGATTTTTCATTTGCAGGAGGGCATGTCGGGATGTACAAAAAATGGCCTAAAGTATACAAGAAATACAACATTATAGACACCCAACACGAGCCCAAGGGGGGGAGGAGGTCCACAACTAGGCAAAACAGGATCCAGAAGAGAGGAGAATATGGGCAAACCCAAATCAAATCACCTTATCTCCATGAAAGCACCACATAGGCCCGCTCTTGAAGCCCAAAGGAGGTCACTCACCGAAGATGGGCCAATTTGGCCTCAGTTGGGGGGCGATGACACCATCCATCCACTCCATCTCCACCATCCATCCTGTGATGGTTTGATCAAAGGGCTGTGGTGAAGAGGCACACGGATCGCTGACATGGTGCATTGAGTGGCCTCCACTTCTCTCAACCTATAAATACCACCTCACTCCCTCTCATTCAAAAGAACACCTCAAGGCAAAGAGCTACACCACAAGAGCATCACTCCAAAGGGCTTAGGCCATAGCTAGCTAGTAGACTTGGATAGGGAGAGATGTGAGGGAGAGTAAGGGGAAGAGTCGAGCTTGTCGGTGTCTCCCCGAACTTGTACCTCGACGAACACCTGTGCCTCAACAGAGCTTTCTGCTAAGTGAGTGTTCATGGTTCTTATGGTTACAAGTCTTTTGATTAGTTAATCTTTACTCTTAACTGTTTATGGGTTCGTCGTTCGTCCTTGTGGCGGATGCTCTAGTAAAGGGCCCTGATAAAGACGGATAACCCTGTGCATACTAGAGTAGTAGTCGACAGCATAGACGTGGTGTCTAGGCTAGAGGCTATCTTCGTTTGCCTCATACTCTATGGTTGAGGGGTAGGCAGCATATGGTGATAGGCCTGTCGTAATCCCCCACGTCAGTGTACGACCTAGAGCTATAGGCTGACATTGCTTGGCAGACCAGGTGATAACCAGTGCCCGAAGTAAGCAAGTAGAAGTAGAGTTTATCTTTCCATACACCCAAAAGCCATAGGAACTCATCTCTACCTTTTCCAACTTTACCCTTGTGTTGTCCTTGGACGAATTAGTTAGAAGAAGTACCTCCGTTCCCTGTGGAAATACGATACCCTAAACACTTTTGGGAGAAAACTACAACGGTAATTCCATACACTTGCGGATTAACTTCTGTAGATGTTAAGAAATACCAACAGAGGTCCTGCCACGTCAAGGCACAGTGGCATCCACGACAAGTCTGGCGTCCTGCCGTGGCGCCATAGGTCACCGTGCCGAGACGTACTACCTCGGCACCGTGAGTTACGGTGCCGACCTTAGGGTCCAAAAATAAGTTTACGTCCACCAGGGGTGTAAATGTGAAATTTTGATAAAAAGGGCTAAAGTAAAAAAAATTGAAGCCATGTAAGAGAAAATGAAAGTCTCTCCTGTGGCATATATAAACTGCTAGACAGATGATTTTTACAGTCACCTATCATTTTTTTTGGAGCAGATTACTTAGCCAAGCGCTTCTAACTAGGCTAGTGAGCACTGTATATTATGAACCACTCCTAGAAATCCATATTTGGAGGGCGGTTCTCTTAAGCAAACAACCCTTAGATTTTTTTTAAATTTTAGGGGCGATTCACTTACACAGATCACCCCTAAAAATAGAAGATTTCTATGGGCAGTGGTCTTAAGTGAGCTGTCCTTGAAAATTTATTTATAGGGATCGTTCCCTTAGCGAACCGTCCTCGGAAATACACCCTATAAAGCCTTGTTCTTCCTCACGGTTCTACACTCCCAATCCAAGCCCTCCACTCTTGAGCTCACTTGAAGGCCAAAAAAAAATTGCAAAGGGTGGGGGGGTGGGGGGGGGGAGGGGGGGAGGTTTTTCCTTTAGAATCTTTGAAAGAGTTGGGTTTAAGAGGTAAGATTATGCTATCCCAATGTCCTTTGGAAATATACTAATAGATTTCTTGCTTAATTAGTGTTTCTATATAGAGACAGGTATATGATGGTTAAATTTTCATTTTTATATCAATTTAGGCTGATTTTTTGGTCCAACTTATTTGCATGCAGTAGACTCGCATGATTCTTGAGTTATTTTTTCCCAACATTTCTTGCTTCTTATAGGATTTATAGGAGGTTGTCCATGAACAGGGGATGTTTCTATATCTAGTTCTACTTCAAGCCAGGCATGGAGGGAAGAGGGTGGTAGAGGAGGTGAGTTTTTTTGTGAATAATAAAGAGAAAATCCTACTAGTATGAGGCCTCATCGGAGACACCACATTAATTCTCACCAGATGCGCTGGAAAAAAAAATCTAGAAATTTTCATAATAATCAGAAATATATAGGCTTTAATTTGGTAGACTCTAATCATCATCGCCCAATAGACATTGGATCTTTTGATTTATAAAAAAATTACCCACCTATGTCATTATGAAAAAGACGTCCATGGGGACTGAACGAGGGGCGCGTCGGCGCAGGGACTGAAGGAGGATTCGGCCAGGCCCAGCGTGTCGGATTTGTCCGGGTCCAGTGTCGGAGATCAAGACCAGGTACCGATGCCTGGCGCACGCCATCCCCGTGGATGCCGCCCCATACCCCGCCTCCTCCGCCGAGGACTCATCCCCGTCCATGTGGGGCCTACTCCACTCTCTCCGAAACCCAACAAGCGAGCGACTACGATTCCCTCCTCTCCGCAGCAAGGCGTTATTCGGCACTGGATTGAGATTCTGCTGTTGAGGAAACAAGCGACGCTGGAAACAGAGAAGCGCCTTCCGGGTAGGCGCGGGAGCAGTGGCGAAGAGATGCTGGAGATAAACGAGAGGTAGTCCACGCGTGCATCTACGGCCGATTTTTTTTAATGGGTACGGTGGCTTCTTTTCTACGGGAGACAAATGTGTCACGGTGAGTGCTTTTACGTGTATATAATATATATGGTATTTTAGCCCACAGTTTATACGTTGGTTTTATTTTATACTATTTTCCCGAGGTCAAGAAAACATAACCAATCAACAATTTTTCCAATATAAAAACGGTATGTATTGCAGTTACATATGATCTACACAGCTGGCTACTTGATAATGTGATTCTCAGAAAATATTACTGGATATCTCAATGCCCAGCCCCATATAAAATATACAACGCAACACAATTTCCGCAGCAATCTAGTTTTATATATAAATTACTCATCTATGCCATCATGAAAGATAATTCAAAATAACTCCCTAAATTTATATATAAATTGCTCACATATATCATTGTGAAAAATAAATCAAAATAACCCCCAAAATTTGCATCTAAATTACCCACTTTGCCAATATAAAACATAATTCAAAATAAGCCTCTAACATTGCATCTAAATTATCTATCTTTACTATTATGAAAGATAATTTAAAACAACTCTCTAACTTTGTATCTAGACTAGTAAGATTACCCACGTGTGTCATTATAAAAGATAATTTAAAATACACCATAATGATTTTATACATTATCCACCTTCGTAATTATGAAAGACAATGCAAAATAACCACATAAATTTACATCAACATACACATATATGTTGTTAAAAAAGATAATATAAAGTATTACCTTTATATTTGTATCAATTTCAACCATTATAAAAAATAAACAAAATTATCTCTCAAATCTACATGTAAATACTAATATATGCTATTATAGCTTTACAAAAATAAATCGATATCCATAAAGTACGACATATATATTTCTAAATTATAAACTTCTACAACCGTGAAAGTAAATAACCATAATGCTATGTTTCACCATATATACCAATTAAACATACATGCTTTAGAATAAATATTTATTTTAATATCTTCTGAAGCATGGAAAAATGTATAATTGACAAGCATGGAAAATGTTTAATTGACAAATCACATAGCAATAATATAACACTAACAATTTGCTTTAAATTATATTAATACTCCGTGGTAATGAATTTAATGAGTTGTTATTCTAAAGAAGTTTATTTTAATTAAAATATTATGTCATATCAGTATTGGTAATTTAATTTTAAGCACTCTATTATATGTAAAAGAATACTACACACATATAATCCTGTGATATAACAAATACAATAAGTTCAATGTGAGGATGCAATCTGAGTTTTAACTTAATTAACATGTGGAAAACAATATTACTAGGACCTAAAGTCTTTTTTGGTAAAACTTTTTGAATGAAAGATGAAAAATCCTAGAATTTCTACTTAACATGTCAAAAAACTGCACAACTCGATTACAAGTTGAAAGTTAAACTATGATTCATGAAATCGTAGAAAAGGACTCAACTAGAATTTATATATCTTAATATTTGGTTTCAACTAAATGTATATATCATGATAGAAAAAAGAGACAAATACTAGAAATTCTAACTACATGCCATCGTAGCTATTGCATAAAACAACGTAAGAACAACTCCAACAGCTTGGCTATTCTTGTTGTGGAGACTATTTTAGAATTTGTACATCAAAAAGTAGGCTCCAATAGATGTGCTATTTGACTTTGCAAAATAGGAAGCTGATGACTATCCCTTGGTTTTTGGTGGCCATAGAAAGCCAACCATGTGCGCTCGCTATCTGACTTTATAAAATAGCAAGGCTGTTGTGGACCACTTCATTTTTTAGGAGCTTTCTATTTTACAAAATGGCTAAACAAAAGAAT
Source organism: Miscanthus floridulus (assembly GCF_019320115.1). Lineage (NCBI taxonomy): Eukaryota > Viridiplantae > Streptophyta > Magnoliopsida > Poales > Poaceae > Miscanthus > Miscanthus floridulus. Next base: position 95,840,084 of record NC_089586.1, read on the forward strand.
TTGGCTACTAATTTTAGCCAAATTGTTGGAGTGCTCACATGACTCTATATTACCCACATAAAAAGGACCATCATCAGTTCGGTTTTATGGATAATAATAGCTATTGGATCCTCTGCTATTGCGTAAATCAACATATAGTAACACATGACTATATATTTAAACTATCTACGGGGCTGTTTGGATGCCAGCCTTTATTTGCCACATCGTAGGTGTGGTGGCCACAGATTGTGGCGTCTAAATTCACCGCCACAGACTGTGGTGAGATTCCTAAAGCCTTAACTCTTGTGCAGCTGTGGCAACCTCATCTTACTCACCAACCAAGCAGGGGACAAAACTGCTGTGGCAGCCATATCTGTGGAGTGGCACATGAAGGCCAAGAACCAAACAGCCTCAAGAAACTTTGATCTAAAGAACACCTAAATTTGCATCTAATTACACAGGTAATCCTATTATGATAGATAATTTATGTAACCCAATTTTTATCTTATTATTTAAAAAATAAAATATCCTCTCAATTCTATATCTAAAAATTATCAACATCATCTATTAAAAAATTGTTTAAATAACCATAGAGCATGTATACGTTTCTACGTTATCCATTCTATCAATATTAATGTATTAAGATTTGATTAAAGTAAGCATATATATATCGTACCAACGTGCATGAGCAATAAATATATATGTTATGTTTCATAAAAAAAAATTCCTTAACAACTCATATACTAATGATACTAACAAAGTAGCAAATTGTTTAAAACCATATTAGTAACTATGACATATAATTTATATAGGTTGTTGCTTTAGATATGTTTATATATATTTTAACTAAATGTTTGACGTGTCTATATTGATAGTATAACTATAACTGCATATATTTCCTTGATAGGAAAATTCAATCATCTTGAGAAGTATAGGATTAGAGACCACTAGTGGCCATATTTTCTGCTCCTTTAAGATTACTTTAGAGTAAAAGTCGGTTTGTTATATGGTTTAAGTATTAAATTCTCTTTAGGTTAACAATGCTATTCCCATGGGAGATCTCACTCCAAGCTCTATCATCACTTATCTTAAATGACATGGTGCAAGTTTTAAATTGTAGCACCTGGTTTTAAGGACAAAACCAGATACACACCATATGTGTGCCCAGGAATTCAATTCACACATATAGTTACAAATGAAGGGGTAATATCAAAGACAATGCCTTTATTACAAAACGCATAAATATTTGTCACAAAGGACATAGTCTTACTTTACAGTATATACTGTAACTCTATTCTTCTGGTAAAGCCTCCAACACCACAGGAATCGTCATCTGGTTGATCACAAGCCTAACACCTATTGGAAAACTTCACTGAAAAACCTCCATCTGGTACCCATCTGGGCTTTTGCCAAAGTATTGAAATAAAACAAGCATAAGCTACTACCGCTTAGCAAGCATAACATGAGGGGATGCAGGCTCAAAAGGCCACGGCTGAACTGCGGTAAGCACTTTTAGTTGGTCATATTTTATTATTAATCATAAGTTGCTAAGTTATGCTTAGGCTCCTAAATATGAATAATTAGAGATATCAGCAATTTTAATCATAACCCACATCTGAGTATCCAACTATTCAGTAAGGATCCAGGCCGTTCGTGACTGTGAGCACGACTGATATACCAGTTTTACACTCTGCAGAGGTTGTACACTTTTACCACGAGTCATGATACTCATATGCCCGGGTTTACAACTCCCAAAACACTTCCAAGGTGAGCAGGCAGGGTATACTACGAAGCTTTTCCCCAGTCGTTCTAATAAGGAGCAGTCGCTAAGGATTCTATCTCCTAAGTGTTATGGAGTCATCTCCAAATGTGGCACTGATACACGCAGCATAGTACACACTCTGGGGATGAGGCCCATACCTAGCCTGGTATGCCCCTCTTGCCCTTTCGGTAAACTGCTACAAACTAGAAAGAGCAAGGTACTAGACTAAGACCAGAGCCATGTGGTCCTCATGGTTGTACTGTAAGTCCTGGGTTGTCACTTAAAGATGAGTCCTTATGGAGAGAAACTAGAGCACCATAAAAAAGGCCCAATGCTCTAGCCCCTTGGTTCCATGTTGCTAAAAAACATCTTTTAATACCATGTTGCATATATCTTTAATTGTATTCTTTAATCAATATTGGTTGGAACAAATCGAGCATACTACCCACATGCAAAACCCATAGGTAAATCAAGGACAGGATAATCAATATCAAGGTAAGTAGACTCCAAGCGCTTCATTAACATATGCACATGAATTGAGGTTGCATTAAAGTGAATAGGTAACAAGGAGCCTCATATTATACTTGCCTTGAGCAAAGTACTCTTGCTGATCTGGCACGTCAAAGTAGTACCCTTGATCTCCTACGAATTGCTCACCGTCTATACTCAATAATCACAGCAACATACAAGCATCCAGAAGCAATCATGCATAGCAAACAAAAGCTATAGATTAGAACAGTACACCAACAACATAAAATCAAGATGAAAAGTTTGTAAAACAAATCTATGTCTCGCTACGATCACACAGACGCGAAGATCACAAAATTCAGAGCTAAAACGAAGAAGTTATGAATTAAACAAGATTTTCTTTAGTAAAATAATAGATTAAATCTAACCTTGAATTTTAAAAGTTGAAAACCTACTTAGTAGTAGTATGAACATGTAGATTATGAAATTACAAAAGTAACGCAAGTTGAACGGATCAGATCGGAGTTAAAACGGAGATTTTATGGCTACAACAAATCTAGTGGCAAAACTGTAAATAGCTAAAAACGTATTTATATCTAAACCAATGAAACTACACTTTCCAAAGAAGAAAACGCAATCTGGAAAGGCACTATGGACTGCGGGTTAAGACTCAAATACTTGTAAGGGCTCTTTTGCAAAATTCCAAGATGAAGGGGTATCCTTGATCTTGGACCGTTGGATCTAAAATCAACGCAGCAGATAAGATGGGAGCGGGGAAAACAACGGTGGCCGGCCAGAACAGGGCCAACGGCGATTCTGGCAGCGGCGGCGCCATTGCTGGAGCTGCGGCACTCACAATTTTTGGGCTACAGAGCACGGTTTGGCTCTCCGGTGACACGGGGAGAGAGAGGAGGGGATGGGGATCTCACCGGAAAGCTTTTAGCGGCTGGAGAAGGCGTGACGACGACGGCCGACGCGGAATGATGCACGGCGGCGCTTAGTCTACAACGGCGGCTCGGTGAACTCTATGCAAGGCGGAAGCTGCGGCGCTAGAGCTAGGATTGGAGGCGACAGGTACGGGGCATCCGATATTTAAGAGGCGTGGATGCTCGGGCGGCACGGCACACGAGGCATAGTGGGAGCGGACAGGACGGCGGCGATGGTGTCCGAGTCGGTCACGAGACAAAGGAAGAAGAGGCGCCTGACAGGTGGGCCCGGCGCGTCAACGGGGTAGAGAGAGGACGCGCGGCGTGGGCGTCTGGCTGGGCCGGGCGCGCGCTGTTGGGCCGGGCGGAAGGAGCAAGGCGCGGGAGGGAGTGAGGCGACTAGCGCTGGAAACGGGCCGAAGGAGATGGGCTGGTGTGGAGGAGAAGCAGGCTAGCAGGCCAAAGAAAGCAGGCCAACCTGCTACGGCGGGCCGAATTCAGGGAAAGAAAAGAAAAAATACTTTTCCATTTTCTAAACTAATTTTCAAACAAGTTTTGAATGCAAATCCAAATCAATTTCAAATTTGATCTCAATCACACAATTCAAAAATACCATGCAGCAGCATGAATGCACATGCATATAGGTAACCTTATATTTGATTTTATTTTTAACAAAATTATTATTTTCCTAAATTCAAATGCCCACAAAAATGCATAATAAATCAAATTCTCCTATTTTAAAATAATGCAAATTTTAGGGTGTTACATAAATGATTACTTATGCTATTATAGTATTTAAGAACATACTATCTAAAATCCTTATTTTTAAAAAGTGCAAAAAGGAGAGTTAATAAAAGATACAGTAAACATAGGTGTTTCAACTAGACGAAAAAAAATCTATGGCAGCCAATAAAAATAAAATTCGAAAAATCAAAATTTAAATTCATGACTTCATGACATATGTGATGCACCAAGGGGTGCCATAGTTAATGGCAAGATTTCAATCTAATTACATATTTGAAATATACATAGGTGATATACAAAATAAAAATATAAATATGGATGAAAAACATAGAAATCAGTCCCTTGCAAAAATGTAACTAAATAAGTTTATGATAACTGGATATAGACTATGAAGTATCTATTTTGTCTATTTTGTAGAAAATAAACAAAAAAAAGAATACACAATTTAATATAATAATTCTTTATTAGTCCGTATTAAACAATATATCTCTTAAAATTTTAGCCCGTGTGAGAGCATGGATTGGTGGAATAGTATTTGTAAATTCAAATAGAGTATATTGTAGTTAATTGTGTGCTTATTTTTTTTTGTCGTATTTTGTTATTAATTTATACTGATTTTTCTGTTGATTGTTTCTATAGTTATTCGTTTTTTACCAACATTGCTTGAATGATAAGATCTTCTGGAAAGAAAAAAATAATTATCCCCTTTTTAGTATGTTTGCAGTTACCTGTTGTCTCTGTATCTAGGCTATCCCCAAGAAACCGCTTCGTAAGATTTGGTTGTGGCGGCAACTCATCAATTGGCACAAGTGGTCAGGACTCGGGACCTTTTTTTTAGCTAAGCACGTGCATGGATGACGTTAAATCCTACGGATTGAGGGTTATTATTAGTGTGTATGTATTTTGCAGTTTGCACAAAACTTTATGCTATGTGCTCCAGGCACGCAGTGAAGCAGATGTCGGTAGGGTTTTTTAGATTCTTGTGTCACCCCGATGTAATATATGATCTTCAAATGCAATAAAAATAACTTCCATTATTGAAAATAAATGACATATACAACTCAAGCAATAGCATATTGCTATCCTTATTACAAATAGAACTGACGTATGTAGATAATATCGAATTCACCAAAGCATAGTACCTAATAAATTATACGAAGCAAGAAAGTGTGCTCATCAGGGGATATCTTTATTGCTGTCAGGATCGAAACACTTTCTGGTAATGAGTGACATTATTTCTTCAATTTCCATCCAAGATGTGACGTCTTGATTTCATGAATGTTGCTGGCTGTTTCTTTCATATTCGCTCGTTCGCTTGGTAATGAATGTGCACAGCAAAGTGCAGCTTGCAGCAATGACGCCAAGCATTGGTGTACTACATTTTCTGGTACCATCTTATTCTGTGCTAGGTCCTTGCACTCTTCTTGGAGTTGAGGATCAATGACGTTATAGATTTGATGTGGAAAATTGCGCTCCACAACGTTGACAAGGTTGAGTCCGTCCATGAACATAGGATCTGTTGGCCTTTTGCCTGTCATCATCTCTAGAAGTACTATCCCGAAACTGTAAGAATCTCCGGAAATTGATGGACGACCACCTTGAGCATACTCTGGAGAGAGACAAGTACGTGCGCAGAGTTTAGTTGTGGTGACAATAAAATGGGTATGTATGTTAGATAAGGGCAAACTTAATAATTAACTAACAAAGGAATACCTAGAGCAATGTATCCTATGGTCCCCTTCACACCGATGGAACTAATTGAACCTGGTGGTGTCAAGCGAGAATCAGCATAAAACCTTGCGATGCCGAAGTCTCCCAAAAGCGCATTCATGTCTTCATCCAAAAGAACGTTGCTGGGCTTCAAATCGCAATGAACAGTGGGCCTTCCGCAATCGTGGTGTAAATAGTCCAGTGCATCAGCAATGTTAGCAGCTATGCTTATTGTTTGAGTTAGGCCTAGACGCTTTGCAGCTTTTCCATCCCCTTTCTGGTGTATCCACGAGTCTAGGTTGCCGTTAGGCATGAATTCGTAAACTAAAGCTTTAAAAACATTGCCTATATTGTCCACTGTCGAGCATGCAGTTATGATGGGAAGAAGATTTCGATGTTGAATGCTTCACATTCTGCCATGAAGCTTCTCTCTGCACCTCGCATCTCGAGGTTGAAAACCTTCACTGCCACTTGAAATTTTGATTCCTTTATGGTCCCTATATACACTGTACCATAGCTTCCTTTCCCAACAAGGTTGGATTCTGAAAAACTATTCGTGGCTTGTGCCGGATCATTGTAAGAAACTTTGAGGAAATCGTAGCCACCTAAAGAGGTCGATCCTAAAATTTTTCTTCTTGGCGACTTCTTTTCAAGGAGTAAAAAGCATATCAACACTAACAGCGACATGAAGCCAAACACCGGGATCGATATTTTAATCAAATAATATTTGTTGCTGTTTTTCTGAGAACCTGTTGGGCAGGGGGGCAGACGAAGATCGCCTACTCCACCACACAGGCCCTGATTTTCTTCAAGTGAAATGGCAGTGGCATTTTTGAAAACCCCATTTGTTGGTATTTGCCCAATGAGATGATTGTACGAAAGATCCAGTTCGTCAAGCAATGTAAATCACCTAGATTTGTTGGGATAGTGCCTGATAAACTGTTATGTGAAAGATTCAGCACGCTCAAACTGCTGAAGTTACCAAAATATGCTGGAATGCTCCCTGTCAGCATGTTTTGGTCCATCTGGATGTCAGCTAAGGCTAGACATTGGCCGAAACTATGAGGAATTTCTCCACTAAGCATATTTGCTGATAGATGTATGATGAAGAGTTGCTTAAGGTTACCAACCACTGGAGGAATGTTGCCTTGAAGATTATTGTAACTTAAGTCTAACTTTTGAAGTCTTTGAAGATTTCCTAAGTTCTGAGGTATGGGGCCATCGAACTTGTTATTGTCCAAATAAAGCTCCAGCAAACCTTTAAGATTGCCAATGATGTCAATGTTGCCTTGAAGATTATTGTAACTTAAGTCTAACTTTTGAAGTCTTTGAAGATTTCCGAAGTTCTGAGGTATGGGGCCGTCAAACTTGTTGTCCAAAAAAAGCTCCAGCAAACCTTTAAGATTGCCAATGACGGGTGGAATGGGTCCGCTTAAGTTGTTTTTTCTAAGACTCAAATACTGCAGGTTTTTTAGGTCTCCAAGCCATCCATCAATGCTACCAGTGAGACTGCTTTCATCTAGTGATAATTGAACCAACCCAGAGAGTTTTCCTATATTTGGTGGGATTGTACCTGACAGCTTGTTTCCACCTAAAATTAAGTACTGAAGAGTAGATGATAAGTTACCGACTGAATTTGGTATGACCCCCTGCATCTGATTGTTTGATACTGCTAGCACCTGTAGAGCACTGCAGTTTTCTAGTGTTAAGTAATCTACTGCTTCCATGTGTGAACACACGGCAGGGGAAGACGTCGTCAAAAAGGCTCCCTGCTGTGGTACTGAAGCCACAGCAGGGGCAGACGCCGAACAGCTCTCCTACAGCACTGTAGCCACAGCAGAGGCTGACGCCAAAGTCAGCCCTACTGTCATATTTTGTCACTGTAGCAGCATGACAGCTGTACTAGGATTAGAGCATCTCCAAGAGCCTTTCTAAATCTCACTCTCTAAATCATCATTTGGAGAGCCATTTACATAAAAATCGCTTTCAATATCTTTTCAGTCTCCAACAGTTTTTCTATATCTCATGCGCACTCTAGAAAGCCATTCTCGTCTTCTATTTTTGGCTAGCGAAAAATCCGGAGAAGATGGCTATATTTGGATGACCATTTAGAAAAGTTGTTGGAGGTTAGTTTTTTTTACCAAAATCTCTATTCCTAGCAATTAGGAAGGATATGGAGTCTCTTGGAGATGCTTTTAGATGGGTAGAGTTGTATATATAGTTTGCCATAGCAACACAGTACAGAGAGAGAGTTCAATTTTGCCATCTCCTCTGCAGAGGTTCGGCCAACGCTGGTGCTTATGCGATGTGTGTGCTCTGTTCTCCCTTCCGTCTTCTACCTCTAACCATAGTGTGTGGTCACCAACGATAGTTCGTGGTCAGCATCGCTAGTGTGTGCTCGGCAACACTATTGAGTGATCGGATAACTCCGTGCCGGAGATTCAGGGTCTAACAGGTGGTATCAGAGCCATACAAGCACCGTCGCCGAACTAACCGCTGGCGATGACGGACGGTTTGGAGATGGGCGGCAGCAGTGGAGCTGCTGTGGCTGCCCAGCCACAACAGAAGGTCGTTGTGCGCATGGTGCGGGAGGTCAGCGGCACCAGTTGGCCGACGCTGACTCGCACCAACTATGGCGAGTGGTCGGTGATCATGAAGGTCAAGCTCAGAGTCCGACGGCTCTGGAATGCTATTGACAAGGGCACCGACAACGAAGAAGACGACATATCAGCGTTGGAGGCTATCCTCGCTGCTATGTCCGCGGAATATAGGGGAGCCGTTGGGGGTGAAGAGCTCTATTAAGGAGGCGTTGGAGGCCATTGCAGCGATGCGCGTCGGTTCCGACCGCGCAAAGAAGACAACGGCCCAGCTGCTGAAGCAGGAGTACGCCAACCTCAAGTTCAAGGATGGTGAATCAGTGGAGGACTTCTCCCTCTGCCTACAGACGCTCATCAGCAAGCTGAGGAGCCACGGCATTACCATCGACGAAGAAGAGGCGGTCTCCAAGTACTTCCACTCCGTGCCGGTGAAGTACATTTAGATTGCTCTCTCTATAGAGACGATGCTGGACTTGTCCACCCTCACCATTAAGGATGTGACAGGCCGTCTGCGGGTAATGGACGAGCGCATGGAGCAGGCCATAGCAACAAAGGATAGCGGCAAGCTGCTGCTGACAGAGAAGAAGTGGGCTGCCTGGAGGAACTCCGGGGAAGCCTCCTCTAGCCGTGGTGGCGAGGGCAAGTGCCGCGGCAAGGTTTCCTCGGAGAAGAAGAAGAAGGTCGACCCCAACGCCTGCCGGTGCTGCGGGAAGACGGGCCATTGGGCAAGGGAGTGCCTAAATCGCAAGCAGGAGAAGAAGGCTGAAGCTCATCTGGCGCAGGCTGATGATGATAATGAGGCCACTATCCTGATGGCGACATTCTGTGCACTGCAAGACGTTGAGGCCGAGGAGAAGAAAGAGGTGATGGCATTGAAAGGGCCTACGAAGGCCTTGAAGGCTGTCAACCTCGACGAACCGCGCGCCCAAGTCCACCTCGGACGTGTGGGCGGCGAGCAGGAGCAGCGGTGGTATCTGGACTCCGGCGCCAGCAACCACATGACGGGCTCCAAAGCAGCCTTCTCCGAGCTCGACGATGACGTGACCATGTCGGCACGAAAATTCATCTCGTGCTAAGGCACACGAGCAAGCGGGAAGGGTCTGCTTGATGGAGTTGGAGATCCGCCTAGCTTCAACGTAGGGATTATCGATCCTGCGCACTCCTCCCGAGACGTGCCAGTGAATTTAACCCTGCAATTGACAAGGAGAGAAAACTAATTAGTAATTTAAGATGGGACATGCTGGTGTTGCCAGATAGTCCCGAATGTGCGGCTCTAAGAGCCGATGTGGAAGGAGATCGACTAAATAGCCGATTCCAGCATACTCATAAGAATAAATCAGTTAAAGCTCATAGAATTATGGAAGGAAAATCGGTTATCATTCAGGATGAATATCTTTATTTAGACAAATATTAGTCAATGGCAATAGGATGTCAACACTAATCAATTTATGCTAAGCCAATGACTGCAAGTAACCGAATCTCTTTTTTATATAAAAATTTAGCCCATCATCATTTAATCATTTAATAGAGATAAATCAAATAAACATATTAAATCTCATCTATCGCTATGACCAGTGGGGCATGAGGTAGAATCATGCAGGCCGTAGAAATAACAATAAATTCGACGATCCTAACTTATTACTAATATCAGTGGGGCATGAGGCAGAATCATGCAGACCGTAATACAATAATAAATCATGGGGCTAACATATCTTTCAACCTACCCTTACTTTAACGGTCTCGTGACGTGAACTGTATATGTGAAAACACTCGATATCGGCTAAAACAGCCGATTCAGGCATAGCGCACAGTTAAGGTCATGCCCTGTCAGGAATAGATCTACCAAATAACGATCCTCGCTCCACGGTGCTAACAGTGGGGTGTGAGGTAAAATCACACAGGCCGTGATAACGGGCCATGGAGTGGTTTTCGTTAGCCAATAGATCTATTCGAAACCAGGCATGCCTTAACCGCACGCTATGCACGATCAGGATTAACATAAAACAGCCGATAAAACATAACTCATCGTTTAAGGTGCGGATTAGATCAGTTTAAATTAATAAACGATGGTTTAAACAGGATATAAGGCCGATCTAGATCAATCCCAATCGGGCGAAGTGATATTGCTATAATTAAATAAATAATGAAAGCAATCAGTAATATCGGTAACTTAATGAATCTATCCGAAGGACGTCACCCTTAGGTAAAGCCGATAACTTGACCTTAATCTAGTTTGAGCAGTGGAGGTCGACCGAATCGATGCAACCATACTTGAACTAGATAAGAATCGATAACTAGCTCATACCAAAGTCGCAGTGGAGGTCGACCGGATCGATGTAGCCGTACGAACGGAAGTATAATCCATGACGGTACTTACAGATAAGCTGGAGATCGTCCGGATCGATGCAGCCCTACTCACTGAAGACCTCGTCGAGATCTACTCTACTCCAACTCCTAAGGGGTGGCCGGAGCCAAAAAAGTAAGTAACTTGTATTTGATTGATTGTGTATTTTTACAATAGGTAGGGTCCAATATTTATATTTGGGGCCTAAACACGAATCCTACTCAAGCATGACTCATTATAATCTTTGGCCTAAGAGAAAACATTCCTAATCTTAAGATAACTTGGACCCTAATCTTTCCTTTTTTATAGAGTTCGATGTGCATCTCCCGACGCCAATCTCAGCCCATTATCGTTACTTGCTAACGTCATTTAGAGAGAGTCGATTCCATTGTCTCTTCTGAATCAGCTGATATCAATCTTCAAGCAATCGAGTCCTTGATCGACACAATTTTGGAAGTTTCGAGTTCCCATGTTCTTCTCTCCAAATTTTGGTGTAAACACATGCCCCCCAATTTTGGGATAAAAATGATTTTATTCCAAAATTCCTTTTTATCTGTTTACCACGCCGCAACCGTTATGCTCCGAGATATACGCGCGACTCCTGACTTTCCGGGCCGAGTCTTATATAATATCCCAATAGTATCTTTTCCAACTTACTCGGCCTTTTTGCTTCCCCCTTCTTTCTCGAGCCAATCCTAACAGCCGACGCCGTCATCGCCAAAGCCTCAACCCTAGCAAATCATCCGCCCTATCAAGCTTTTATTCAAGCGGTCTTCCTTAGACTCAAATCGGCCTCAGTCGTAATGGCGACCAACGACCAAATCCCCGAGGTATGCTTCCAAGTTCCCATTCTCAAAGTGTCGGTCGCTACCCTGTATTCCCTTTGTTCTCAAATTTATTTTATCCGATTTGTAGGAAATGAGGAATGAAATCTTGATTCCATCAGCTCTTGCTTCCAATGTTTATTTTCTTGGGCCTATGAGTGACCCTGATCCATGTAATTTTATCCACCAAGAAACCAATCAAATCTCTTTTAAACAGTCTGCAGTAGATTTGTCCTCTTGGGACACCAAAACTCTCTTTAGAAACTGGACCAAGATGCCTAAGGGATGGAGAAATTGATTTCGTAGGGTGTCTGAGAAAAAGGATGGAGATTGGGAGCTTTATGATTTGAATCAATGCCTGACACTCTCGCTGTCTAGGATGGAGAGGAATGATTCACTTCTGATTTCCGCATCTTATTTCTGGTCCAACGCCCTGAATGCCTTTGTATTTGGTCACTGCCCAATGACCATCACTCCGGCCGATGTTTACATGTTGACCGGCCTTAGAATTACTGGATCAATGTAGCCTTATGAGTACTTGGGTGCTGGTTCCAAGAAATTAGCCAAAATACCAGACTGCACAGGATGGGTCGGTTACATTCTGAACCACATTGGAGATGAATCAGCTGTCAGCGAAAGAAAATATATAGCCTTTCTAAACATGTGGTTAGAAAGATTCATTTTCTGTGGGTCATCTTGTGGTCCGACTTACAATCATAAACTCATGGCAGAGCATTTGGCATTAGGTAAGGATATCCCTCTTGGAAAGTATCTGCTAGGAGCTGCTTATCATCTGATGTACCAGGTAGCCGCCCAATTACTAAAGAATGAACCAGTGCATACTATCAGTGGGCCTTCATGGCTGATACAACTGTGGCTTAACCTGTACATGCACAAGATTGTAAGGTCTGATCTTAGCAACCTGAGTTTCCCTTCCTCCAACTTTGATGAGGAATATAGAGGCGAAGAAGGAAGAACACGTCGGTGTACAAGCTATGGTGAGGCTGCATCGGCCATAACAATCGATATTGATGTTGGCCATCTCTTTAAAAAGTTTTATAGAGGGTTTGATGCAGATGCCCTGACTTGTCTACCATATGATGAGGATGAGAACAATGAGTTGATTTTCCCATTCAAATTTCGATTTGAATCAGACTGTTTGGACGAGATGGTGGCTACAATCTTTAATTCCTTCATTAAGCCATGTGTCCTTCCTGTCGAATTTCGTTATGGTCATGGCAAAATGGCTATAGGCTCCTCTCTCCCATGCAACCTTCCAACCTATGAGTTTTACAACCCCTTTTCGTAGCTCATCAGTTTGGTCTTCGTCAATTACCTCATCGACTCTTCTTCAAGGATATACTAAGGCCAAGAGAAGACATCAACGAAGGACTAGAAGCTTCTAGAGTTTTACAACTGGGATCAGATCTTTCTTCCCTTTGCTTGCATGACTGGATCAGAGTCAGTTTCTCTTCCACTCTTTTCGACTCCTAGTGGCAAGAGTGGCATTCCCATCTTTTCTATGGGTTGGTCCACCCTTTGTGTATAGCTCTAGATGGGGAATTCGCTTCTGACAGAGAGGTAACTTGCCATCTCCTTTTAAGAAAATTATTCGATGAATTCTCTTGCCAACTGTTCTAACCGATCCTTTCAGGACACTGAATTCAATCCTCCAGGCTTGGATAGGAAGGGGCACCCTATAGATTATCAGCCATCATGCCCAGTCTCAAGAATAGGATCAGCCGCACATTCATTGAAGAAATTGATGAAGACTCATGCTGCTCCCATGATTGTGACTTACCAATCTTCAAAGCGCAAGGTGGTCCAAGGGGCAACCTAGAAAGCCATTACTAGAAAAAGACTCCGTAGGACGAGGCCATCAGCTGCTCAGGTAAACAATCCATATTCTCCTCGAACTGATATTCAACTTCTAATCCCATTCCCTCACAGCTATCGAGCATTGCATCCCAATCTATTCTAAGTGCCGAACTGCTATCCCAGGCGTTTGATCTAGCACCAACTGAACTCTCATCGGCTGATCATCAAAAAGGAGCTAATTTCGGTTGAAATAGCCAATGCTTCCACAACAGCAGAAAATGTGAGTTTTATCCTTGATGCTTGTTGGAGTATTTTCTTTCACTTCTTGATTTACTTAGCCTTTCATCCTTCATCTGACTTCTTACCATGCCAGATACTTCCTGAGGAAACCTCTATGCAAGAGCAGGAGCTTGATAGTCCACTTAAAGATCCTGTCAGTGTTGAAGGTGATCCGGTTGCCGTCGACATTCAGACTGTCGATTCCCTAGTTTGGCATACAACTAATGGTAAGGAAGTTACATGCTCAATTTATTTCTCTGCAACAAACATGGACTAAAAATTTTCCCTGATGTTTGCAGATGTCGATATTGAGAGCTCATAGCCGATTCAACCAGATGTTACTGGTGCATCATTGGTTGTTCCTCCTCTTCAGATGGAGGCTACTACAGAGAAGGTAATGTATCCTTTTCACCATCTATTTTGCTATAAACTGATTAAAACCTCCTAATCAAGATTTTCTTATACACAGGCACTCAATCCTCCAGCCCTGAGCTACTCTTTCGATCTTGAGGAGTATCTTGATGAGGATGAAATCAGATCATCAGCCACCTCCTTCAAGGAAGCTTTGTCAGAAGAGACCAAAAATTAGCTAAGAGATATTTTGCCAATGTTTGAGAAGAATATAGCCGATTTGGTCCAAGATACTGATTCAATGCATAGAGTCTTCTTGGCCATTAAGGGTAATCCATCCCCAGCTCTTTCCAGAGTCTTGTCTTCTTTATCTATTTTTGAAGATTAGGTCTCAAAGGTGAAATAGGCTCAGACGAATCTGTCTGATCGTGAAACTTTATCGGCCAAAGGGAACTCCAATAGGCAAGAGGCCAAAGAGCTAACATAGCTGATTGATCATTTGAAGAACTCCTCTCTCAGTATTGACCCAAAATTGTCTCAACTAGAAGCCAGGCGTGCAGAACTTGAGAAGGAGCTAGAAAATGTGAATGCTGCCATTGATCGTCATAAGTCCACCCTGGCTCAAATACCCGATGCCATCAAACAAAAGAAACAAGAACTGCTGGCCAAAGTCAGGGAAGGCAGGGTCATCTAGAGTAGCCTCGAGAACATTCCTAGATCAGCCGAAGAAGATAAATAACAGATCATAGAAGTTGATGCTATTCGGCTAGAAGTGTTGAAAGCAATACATGATGTTCTAGACTTGTAATTCACGTATCAACATATGTCTTCTATAGAATCAATGACAACCATACTTTCCGTTGCCTCGCTGTATTTCTTGCTTTGGCTAAAGAGCCAATTTGAAAATAGCCGATTCTAGATTCCCGATCTTAATCCAATTAGGTCTGAAAACACGGCCTTTATCAGGAGAGCCCCTGGATCTTTCACATTCCCATGTTTGAAAATAGCCGATTCTAGACTTCCAACCTTAATCCAATTAAGTTTGAAAACTCGGCCTTTATTAAGAGAAAACCTCGATCTTCTGTCCTTGGTCACCCGGCGCTGTATTCTCTTTGACATTAGTGAGGTGGCGCTTTGCCTTCTATTAATTGTGGTTGCCTTTTGCACGTCCCGAGGCGTCCACCTCTTCGCTCCGTGGCCTCAAATACCAGCCGAGGGCTCCGGCCTCGAACACATCTACACCTACAACCACTCTTGTTCCTTTGCACTTCTCCACCCTCATAACCCCTGTAGCGGCCTTCTTCTCCTTTCGTAGATCCGATCAACTTCATGGCCGACAAGGACAACCGCGGCAAGCGCGCGGCGGAGGAAATTCTGGAGGAGAATATGCCAGTGAACCAACGCCTTCGACGCATGAGGTGAGATCGACATCTTCCGTTCATGATGATGAACTATTCTGACCGGCCTATAGGTTCATTTTGAATTACAGTCTTCGTCCTCTCCCCAGGGCCGGTGAGCCCTCGGATGCTGCATCTTCTGCACCGGCCTCATTGTCGGATTCTTCCAACTCATACAACGGTGATGATGCTCGGCGCTTCCTCCGAGAGTGGAAGGCGGCCCAAGACCGTTATTCCAAAGCGACTTGGGAAAATGGTCAGCTTGAGATCTGTCTCAGGGTCTCTCAAGCTGCCCTTCATGCGGCCGAGGAGGAGGCCAGTGCCGTTCGAGCACGGCTGGCCGAGTCTGATGCCGCAGTGGCGGGTAAGATGAACTTTAGGAACGCCTCTATTCTAATTTCCACTGTCTTTATCTTGATAGTTCTTCTATTTTTTGTGATCATCAACCCTGACAGTGTAGTTGGAGTCCCTCAAACTGGCGATGAATGTGGCCACGGATGCCGTCAATGCTTAGGGTCCCCTCATCAACGCTCACCTCCAAGATATTCTGGCCCGCATTCAGGAAATTGCCCTCCACGGCGTTCATCATGGCGCGTCGGTGGAGCTGACTGCGGCGCAAGTCCATACCGGGTATGAACTCCATGCCATGGAGACTGGCTTCCCAATGGCCGATGGCCCCGAGGAGCATCAGGATCTACTTGAAGAGTTTGTCATCGCGGTGGAGGCCATTGTGGACATCACATCCACTCAGGATGTGTGAATAAGGTCTTTGATTAGTCTGTACTTAGGGCGAATCAATGAACAAAGTCTCTTGCTCTTCCATGAATGTGTCTTAGCGCAACGCCCTTGTATATGTCATGCCTATCTTTGTTTTTGTTTTTGCTCTATAGGCAATACATATCGTATCGGCTTTTCACATCTTCAGGCTTATTTTTGAACTAGAGGCGATACCCTTCTGGTATCGGCTATTAGAGCTGATGACTAAATGAATCGGCTATCAAGTGTTGATCAAATGTTAGGATAATGTCCCTTCAAATATTTCTCATCGATCGCTATTGATAGGTTGCACCAGAACTTTTCAGACCAAAGGTTAAACGATCGATCGATCTAGGCCAAGCATCTCATCAAGTGAAACGAAACTTCCTTTAATAGGTCTATCAACTCTAAATTACACTTATGATTCAACATAGCGTTCACATACGTCGGTCTAAGCCTATCTCTAGGACCAATGCTTACTCCCCTTAATCCAACGGCCGACGCGAAGCCATGATTATTTATCAAAACAAACTCTTAGAGCCGATTGCTTGGATCGGCTGTTGGCCTTCATTATTGATCTTAATGAAGCCTTCTTCCCATAACTTGCCAGAAAAGCATTCAAAGTCTCCTAGTTCCCAAAAGACTGGATCGGCTGTTGCGATACTCACAGACTCATCAGCGCGAACTAGCTCGACATGATCTCCATGCCATTGAATCAAACACTGATGCATGGTCGATGGTACACAACAGTTCGCATGAATCCAATCACAACCAAGGAGTAAACTATATGACCCTTTTCCATCGATGATGAAGAACGTGGTAAGCAGAGTCTTACTCTCGACTATTAGTTCAACGTTCATTGCCCCTCGGGTCTTAGATGTATTACCCTCAAAGTCCTTAAGCATCATGTTGGTCTCAATCAGATCTCTTGGTCCTTTGCTAAGTTTACGAAAAGTGGTGTAAGGCATGAGATTGACAGAAGCACCTCCGTCCACCAACATCTTGTTCATCGGCTTTCCATCAATAAAACCTTTCACATATGAAGCCTTTAAGTGCCGATGCTTGACTGGTTTATCAAATATTGCTCGCTATATAACTGTCAACTTGGCAACTATCTCCTCATACTCCGATTCATCAAAATCTGAGTAAACTTCTTGATCTGCTGGAGCCCTGAACTCTGATGGCAACAGGAAAGCCATTTGAACATTAGCCAATGGTTGCCTTTTATTGGCTGTTTGCTTAGCACGCCATACTTGAGGTTTACCAGATGCTTGAGCCTGTTCCAACTCTCTGTTCCTTAGGCGTTGTACTCTTCTTTTCTGGCTTCTTGTTAAACCTCCTGGACACCATTAGCCTTTCTGCCAAATATATTCTTCTTCATTACTTTCTTCTTCATAATCAGCCTAGTTTTGATCAACAACTCGTTTTCCAAGCCGATCATGAACATTTCCATTTTTAGGCGCCGATCCATGTTATTATGATGATATACATCTTGAGCATGGATAGACTGGTGGTTGGCTTGAGATTGACTAAACTCTCAATATTGTTCGCTGCACTCTGGACAGTTATTCCTAGTAGGCAACTTCAAACCTTTATTCCAGCAATGTCTGAAGAAAGAACAATTTCAATGTGATTTAGCTTGCTTTCTTTCATACCTCTCTTTTTCCCGTTGACGCTGGTATTCTTGCTCTTCTAACTAATGCTGATAATCCTTTTCCTTCTGCCGCTGCCATTTATTCAACAGAATTCGAGATGTAACCCATGGCTTTGTCGCCCCATCTTTTGATGTTTCTCCCTGCTCATATCGGCTCTTTTGCTTGTCGCGGTGTCTTCTAATTTCTCTATATTCGTCAGCCGATATTTGCATCTTGGGATCGACTGTTCCAGTTTCTCTTGATTTGGTTGATGTCAGGACCTTAGTCTTTCCTTTGAGCAACCTAGCATCGACCATGTTTTGATCTCCTGGGAAAAGATTATCATCAACTTTCATCTTCCGAGGCGTATCAAATTTGAGCCTTCCTTGCTAAATAGCCCTCTATATATGCTGCCGAAAAATTCTGCATTCATTAGTGGAATAAGAAGTAGCGTTATGGAACTTGCAGAACTTCTTATTCTTTAACTGATCAAGGAGCAACATAACATGATTATCGGGTAACTTGATCTGTCCCTTCTCAAGCAAGAAATCGAAGAGCTTGTCTGATTTGTGACGTCAAAATCATAGCTCTCCTCGAATCCTCTTCCCCAAGGATTTGATACCATTATTGTCTTTTTGCCCCAATTCCATTTAGCAGCGGCAACCTCTTCTTCTTCATCTTCATAGCTGTCATCAACTGAATATGGATTATAAGCTTCAGCCATTGTGGTACTTTTTTGGAATCAGGTATCTCTGCGCATATTCTAGAATTGGCTATTGAGCGCTACAACTCGTTGAGCCAATTGACCCAAGTTGTCAAATTTTTGTCCCAGCAGCTTTTCTTTCCATGTTGACAGCATCCCTTGAATGGCCAAAGCAGCTAACTGATCATCAGCCAAGTTTAATGAGAAGCACAAATTTCTAGTCTCTCGGAACCTCTGAAGAAGCTCAGTGCCTGATTCATTAGTTTTCTGCCTTATAGTTGTTAAATCTGTAATCTTCTTTTCTCCGGTACCAGTATAAAAATATATATGAAACTTCTTCTCTAGGTCAGCCCAATTGGCAATGGAGTTAACTGGCAGTGATGAAAACCAAGTGAAGGCTGGGCCTGACATGGACAAGGAGAAGAAACAAACTCGATGAGCCTCTTCAATGGATGCTTCGCCCAACTGTGTAAGATACCGACTGACATGTTCTATTGTGCTTATGCTGTCTTGGCCAGTAAAGTTAGCAAAACTCTGGGAGCCTGTAATTTGTAGGAAGAGCGACCAAATCATACCATTCTAGATATGGGCGTTTATACGAGAAGGTCAGTCCTTTTGGCTTCAGAACGAACTAGTTCTTCATCATCTCAGTCACTCTCAGCAACAACTCATCAGTATTTGAATTTGGATTTCTTTGCGCCTGCTGACCCATTTGTAGATTGAAATCTTGTGTACCTTGATATCCTGGATTTGGAATTATGTGAAGGGTGTTATAATCTGTGCCATAATGATACCCTTGTGGAATCTCTATCTGTTGGGTCCTTTGTTGGTTTGCTGCTTGAAGTCTCTGGTTATAGACGTGAGGATCTATATCTCTATGGATCATTTGAATTGATGGTGCTATTTTTTGAGCCGACGACGGTATGTGGCCTGATGTGCCAAAATTAATCATCTGGCTCTGACCTTGCCCCACCAGCTGTTGCACATGCTGCACTGATGATCCAGGATTATACTGTATATGATTTGTAGTAGCACCTTGAGCTTGCTCAGATGAACTCTGAACTGCCTGGACATCATTATTATCAGCTGGTGCTGCTTCTTGATGACTGGTACTGGTTTGATTAGTCCCTTGAGTCGACGGATGTGGAATATTGTAATAAGTCGGTCCAACATGATCAACTGGAAACCCATGAAACACCTCTTTCATGATGTTATGGAATGTGTTCAAGAAAACTTCATTATGGTTTGATATGGCATCATGAAAAGATTTATTTATAACTTCCGTGAAGAAATGTCTGTCTTTAGTCTCATCTGCATCTGTCTGCCCATACAACAGAACTCTTGGTAGTGGATATTTCTGAACAATTGTACTATCGCGTGTCTTGGTTTAGGACAACAAATACTTGTTCTGAAATTCTTCTATAGCTTTGCTGATGACATCTTTATCTCCATCAGGTAGGTCTTCAGAAGGTACCATAAGGATGCCGTTGTTGTTGTAAGCCACCATGATGATTGTGGGGTCCCACCAGACGTGCCAGAACGTGTGTCGGCACGAAAATTTTGTCCCGTGCCGAGGCACACGAGCAAGCCGGAAGGGTCTGCTCGATGGAGCTGGAGATCCACCTAGCTTCAACGCATGGATTATCGATCCTGCGCACTCCTCCCGAGACGTGCTAGTCAATTTGACCCTACAATTGACAAGGAGAGAAAGCTAATCAGTAATTTAAGACGAAATATGCCAGTGTTGCCAGACAGTCCCGAATGCGTGGCTCTGAGAGCCGATGTGGAAGGAGATCGACTAAATAGCCGATTATAGTATACTCATAAGAATAAATCAGTTAAAGCTCATAGAATTATGGAAGGAAAATCGGTTATCATTAAGGATGAATATCATTATTTAGATAAATATTAGTCAATGGCAATAGGATATCAACACTAATCAATTTATGCTAAGCCAATGACTGCAAGTAACCGAATCCCTTTTTTATATAAAAATTCAGCCCATCATCATTTTACCATTTAATAGAGATAAATCAAATGAACATATTAGATCTCATCTATAACTATGACTAGTGGGGCATGAGGCAGAATCATGCAGGCCGTAGAAACAATAATAAATTCGATGACCCTAACTTATTACTAATATCAGTAGGGCATGAGGCAGAATCATACAGGCCGTAATATAATAATAAGATCATGGGGCTAACATAACTTTCAACCTACCCTTACTTCAACGGTCTCGTGATGTGAGCTGCATATGTGAAAATACTCGATATCGGCTAAAATAGCCGATTTAGGCATAGCACACAGTTAAGGTCATGCTCTGTCAGGAATAGATCTACCAAATAACAATCCCCGCTCCATTGTGCTAACAGTGGGGTATGAGGTAGAATCACACAGGCCGTGATAATGGGCCATGGAGCGGTTTTCGTTAGCCAATAGATCTATTCAAGACTAGGCATGCCTTAACCGCACGCTATGCACGATCAGGATTGACATAAAACAGCCGATAAAATATAACTCATCGTTTAAGGTGCGGATTAGATCAGTTTAAATTAATAAATGATGGGTTAAATAGGATATAAGGCCGATCTAGATCAATCTCAATCGGGCCAAGTGATATTGCTGTAATTAAATAAATAATGAAAGCAATCAGCAATATCGGTAACTTAATGAATCTATCCGAAGGATGCCACCCTTAGATAGAGCCGATAACTTGACCTTAATCTAGTTTGAGCAGTAGAGGTCGACCGGATCGATGCAGCCGTAGTGGAACTAGACAAGAATCGATAACTAGCTCATACCAGAGTCGCAGTGGAGGTCAACCGAATCGATGCAGCCATACGAACGGAAGTATAAGCTATGACGGTACTTACAGACAAGCCAGAGGTCGGCCGGACCGATGTAGCCCTGCTCGCTGCAGAACTCGCCGAGATTTACTCTACTCCTACTCTTAAGGGGTGGCCGGAGCCAAAAAAAGTAAGTAACTTATATTTGATTTATTGTGTATTTTTATAATAGCCAGGGTCCAATATTTATACCCAGGGCCTAAACACGAATCCTACTCAAGCATGACTCATTACAATATTTGGCCTAAGAGAAAACATTCCTAATCTTAAGATAACTTGGACCAAAATCTTTCCCTTTTTGTAGAGTCCGATTTGCATCTCCCGACGCTAATCGTAGCCCATTATCGTTACTTGCTAACGTCATTCAGAAAGAGCCAATTCCATTGTCTCTTTTGAATCAGCTGATATCAATCTTCAAGCAATCGAGTCCTTGATCGACACAATTTTGGAAGCTTCGAGTTCCCGCGTTCTTCTCTCCAAATTTTGGTGTAAATAGACCAGCACGGTGAAGTTCGGTGATGGCTCAAGGGTGGCGATCCGAGGGCGCGACACCATCATCTTCAGGTGCCAGAACAGCGAGCACCACGCGCTAACGGATGTATATTACATCCCGCAGCTACGTTCAAGCATCATCAGCATGGGCTAGCTAGATGAGCGCGGTAGTGAGGTACTGATCAAGGACGGCGTCCTCAGGATCAGGGATCGGGAGCAGCGCCTTCTTGCCAAAGTGAAGAGGTCCAACAACCGGCTATACCTGCTCGACTTGAAGGTGGAGCAACCGGTGTGCCTGGCGGCATGGCACACCGAGGAGCCATGGCTGTGGCATGCCCAGCTCGGACATCTCAGCTTCGACGTGCTTGGTTGGCTGGAGAAGATGGTCTGAGGACTGCCCCACATCGAGCATGGAGGCGAGCTGTGTGACAGCTGCCTAGCCAGGAAGCAGAGGAGGCTATCGTTCCCAAAGGCGGCCAAGTATCGTGCGGTGGACGCTCTCGAGCTCATCCACGGCGATCTCTGTGGGCCAATTACGCCAGCCACAAATGGTGGTCGGTGGTACTTCCTCCTGCTCATGGATGATTACAGTTACTACATGTGGCTACAACTCCTGACAAGCAAGGACAAAGTGGCGGCGGCGATCAAGAAGTTCAAGGCGCGTGCAGAGGCGGAGAGCGGCAAGAAGCTACGCGTGCTGAGGACTGACCGCGGTGGTGAATTCACTTCGATGGAGTTTGCTGTGTACTGCACGGATCAAGGTGTGGTGCAACACCACACCGCATCATACTCGCCACAGCAGAATGGCGTGGTGGAGCGACGGAACAAGACGGTGGTCGGCATGGCTCGATCCATGATGAAGGCCAAGGGCATGCCGGCAAGGTTCTAGGGTCAGGCGGTGAACACAGCGGTGTTCATCCTCAACCGCGCGCCCACCAAGGCCCTGAAGGGCAAGATGTCATTCGAAGCTTGGTATGGGCGCAAGCCGAGCATGTCCTTCCTCTGGATATTCGACTGCATCGGCCACGTCAGGAAGACGAAGCTAGGGCTCACCAAGCTAGAGGACAGGAGGACACCGATGGTGCTCCTATGCTACGCGGAAGGTACCAAGGCGTACCAGCTCTATGACCCATGTGGAGACAAGGTGGTTGTCTCGCGCGACATCGTGTTCGACGAGAAGACGACCTAGGACTAGAACATTCCGAGCACGGGGGAAGTTGGTGGCTTCACCAGCACCTTCATCGTCGAGCACTTGGTCATCCATGGTGGTGGAGACGCTGGAGAGGAGGTGCAGACCACTCCAGCAATAGAGCCAAACACTCTTGGGGCAGTGTCGAGCACTCTAGGAGGGATGCCGAGCACTCCAGGAGTGGTGCCAAGAGGTCCTGCAGTGGTGCCGACCACTCCAGAACGAGTGCTGAACATTCCCGTAGCAGAGCCGAGATGTCTTGCAGTGGTGCCGACCACTCCAAGACTAGGGCTGAGCACTCCTGCAGTGGTCAGACCACTCCAGAAGTGGTGACGAGCGATCTAGGAGTAGTGCCAAGCACTGCAACCAGGGTGCCTAGCACTCCAAGTGCTGTGCCGATCACTCCGGCGGAACAGGGAACCCCATCAATGCCGATCGAGTTCGCCTCACCTCCAAGTGACATCACTGAGTTCGTGGATGCCTTCCACGATAGTGAGGAGGTGCGGTTCCGCAGGCTGGATGACATCATTGATGGTACAGGGCCCTCAGGCCTGGCGGGATGGCTGCTCAATGAAATAGAGCTCCTTCTCATCAGTGCAGAGGAACCACACACGTTCGCGCTGGCCAAGCGCGATGAACATTGGTGACGGGCGATGTTGGAGGAGATGAAGGCGATCCAGGATGCCGTCCAATCGGCCTGAAGTGGGTGTACAAGGTCAAGCAGGACGAGCACGATGCCATGTCAAGCACAAGGCGCGCCTCGTCGCCCGAGGCTTTGTCCAGCGCGAGGGCATCGACTTCGAGGAAGTCTTTGCACTGGTAGCGCGCATGAAGTCTGTCTAAATGCTACTGACTTTGGCAGCAGCAAAGGACTGGCGCATCCATCACCTGGATGTAAAATTGTCCTTCCTCAATGGCGAGCTAGTGGAGACGGTCTTCGTTAGACAACCTCCGAGTTTCGCCATCAAGGGAGTGGAGCACAGGGTGCTCCGACTGCGCAAGGATCTCTATGGGCTACGGCAGGCCCCATGAGCGTGGAACACCAAGCTTGATGCCATGCTGGGCGAGCTTGGGTTCACACGGTGCGCAACCGAGCATGCGCTCTACACGCGGCGACGGGGGAAGAAGAAGCTCGTTGTCGGCATATATGTGGACGACTTGATCATCACCGGCACGCGTGCGGAGGTCATCGAGAGCTTCAAGCACGAGGTGGTAGCTCGTTTTCAAATGAGTGATCTCGGTGCACTCTCCTACTACCTCGACATCGAGGTGAGACAGGGGAAGGAGGCACTCATGCTCGGTCAGAGCGCATATGCCTCAAAGCTATTGGAGCGGAGCAGCATGGCTGAGTGCAAGCCATGCGTGACTCCGATGGAGGAGTGGCTGAAGCTGACAAAGGCTAGTACCGCGGCGAAGGTAGATGCAACACTCTACTGGAGTATCATCAGCAGTCTGCGCTACCTAGTCCACACGAGGCCGGACATTGCGTTCGCCATGGGCTACATCAGTCGCTTCATGGAGGATCCCAGAGAGGATCACTGGGCTGTGGTAAAGCGGCTGCTGCGCTACGTCAAGGGGACGATAGATCAGGGGATCGTCTTCCCCAAGACCAGCGGAAGTAGGCTGCAGCTCACTGTGTTTAGCGATGCAGACATGGCGGGGGACATCGACGGACGGTGGAGCACCTCTGGCGTGCTCGTCTTCCTTTGGTCGGCTCCATCTCATGCCTGTTGCTGAAACAGAAGGTGGTGGTGCTGTCCACGTGCGAGGCAGAGTACGTGGCGATGACCACAGCGATGTGCCAAGCTTTGTGGCTACGTCGGCTGCTGGGCGAGCTGACCGGTGTGGAAGCTCACCCACTAGCACTGATGGTGGACAACCAGCCCGCCATCGCCATCGCGAAGAATCCGGTTCTCCACGATCGGAGCAAGTACATCGACGTCAAGTTCCACTTCCTCAGGGACTGTGTCGATGGAGGGCATATCGTCATCGAGTTCGTCGAAACTGGTCGGCAACTCGCGGACGTCCTCACCAAGCCGCTTGGCTGTTTTCGGCTCACGGAGCTGAAGAAGATGATCGGCATGGAGGGGGTTATAGGGTTAGCAGCAGGATTAGGGGAAGAATTGTTAAGTAATCTGCTGCTTCCCTGTGTGAACACACGGCAGGGGAAGGCGGCGCTGAAAAGGCTCCCTGCTGTGGTACTGTAGCCACAGCAGGGGCAGGGACCGAATGGCTCTCCTGCCGCACTGTAGCCACAGCAGGAGCAGGCGCCAAAGTCAACCCTGCTGTCACATCTAATCACTGTAGCAGCATGGCAGCTGTATTAGGATTAGATGGGTAGAATTGTATATATAGTTTGCCACTGCAACTCAGTAAATAGAGAGAATTCAGTTTTGCCATCTCCTCTGCAGAGCTTTGGCCAACGCTGGTGCTTGTGCTGTGTGTGTGCTCTGTTCTCCCTCCTGTCTTCTACCTCTAACCATAGTGTGTGGTCGTCAACGATAGTTCGTGGTCGGCATCGCTAGTGTGTGCTCGGCAACACTAGTGAGTGGTCGGATAACTCCGTGCCGGAGGTCAGGGCCTAACATCTAGCGCATGTAAGAATTCCCAGCTTTCGCTATCTTTTGCTTCAAGCATGTTCAAACCAAGGACTAGTGTAAATAAACTTGAAAGCTTCCCGAAGTAGCTAGGGGATCAGACCAGTGAAGTTGTTAGACCTATGCGTTGTAGCATTGAAGCATTACCTAAGGAATCTGGTATGTGACCTTCCAACCAATTCTGGCCCAAGTATAGCCTTTCTAAATTGGAGAGACGATCACCCATATTGCTTGGTAGGCTCCCTCTTAGTTGATTTCTACCCAAATCTATTCTTTGAAGTAAGGACAAATTAAATAGGCTTGCAGGGATAGTACCTGATAGGTTATTTCCACCAAGGCCCAGCATCGAAATATTTGAAAAGTGGCCAAGTTCATCAGGAATTGTTCCTTCAAGTTGATTTACTTGAAGATAAAACTCGTTTATATGGGTGATGTTACCAAGGGTTGGCGGGATAGTCCCTCTAAGATTATTGTTATTAAGGGCAAAATAGACTAGATTCTTAAGGAGACCTATTTCCCAAGGAATTGCACCATTGAGTAAGTTATGGTAGAGATGCAACCGCTTGAGGTTGGAACAATTTGTGAGCGTGTCTGGAATAACCCCATCCAATGAGTTGTAGCTCAGATTAAGGATTTGCATCTTCTGGAGATTGTTTGCAGTTACCTGTTGTCTCTGTATCTAGGCTATCCCCAAGAAGCCGGCTTCGTAAGATTTGGTTGTGGCGGCAACTCATCACAATTGGCACAAGTGGTCAGGACTCGGGACCTTTTTTTTAGCTAAGCACGTGCATGGATGACGTCAAATCCTACGGATTGAGGGTTATTATTAGTGTGTATGTATTTTGCAGTTTGCACAAAACTTTAGGCTATGTGCTCCAGGCACGCAGTGAAGCAGATGTCGGTAGGGTTTTTTTAGATTCTTGTGTCACCCCGATGTAATATATGATCTTCAAATGCAATAAAAATAACTTCCATTATTGAAAATAAATGACATATACAACTCAAGCAATATCATATTGCTATCCTTATTACAAATAGAACTGACGTATGTAGATAATATCGAATTCACCAAAGCATAGTACCTAATAAATTATACGAAGCAAGAAAGTGTGCTCATCAGGGGATATCTTTATTGCTGTCAGGATCGAAACACTTTCTGGTAATGAGTGACATTATTTCTTCAATTTCCATCCAAGATGTGACGTCTTGATTTCATGAATGTTGCTGGCTGTTTCTTTCATATTCGCTCGTTCGCTTGGTAATGAATGTGCACAGCAAAGTGCAGCTTGCAGCAATGACGCCAAGCATTGGTGTACTACATTTTCGGGTACCATCTTATTCTGTGCTAGGTCCTTGCACTCTTCTTGGAGTTGAGGATCAATGACGTTATAGATTTGATGTGGAAAATTGCGCTCCACAAAGTTGACAAGGTTGAGTCCGTCCATGAACATAGGATCTGTTGGCCTTTTGCCTGTCATCATCTCTAGAAGTACTATCCCGAAACTGTAAGAATCTCCGGAAATTGATGGACGACCACCTTGAGCATACTCTGGAGAGAGACAAGTACGTGCGTAGAGTTTAGTCGTGGTGACAATAAAATGGGTATGTATGTTAGATAAGGGCAAACTTAATAATTAACTAACAAAGGAATACCTGGAGCAATGTAGCCTATGGTCCCCTTCACACCGATGGAACTAATTGAACCTAGTGGTGTCAAGCGAGAATCAGCATAAAACCTTGCGATGCCGAAGTCTCCCAAAAGCGCATTCATGTCTTCATCCAAAAGAACGTTGCTGGGCTTCAAATCGCAATGAACAGTGGGCCTTCCGCAATCGTGGTGTAAATAGTCCAGTGCATCAGCAATGTTAGCAGCTATGCTTATTGTTTGAGTTAGGCCTAGATGCTTTGCAGCTTTTCCATCCCCTTTCTGGTGTATCCACGAGTCTAGGTTGCCGTTAGGCATGAATTCGTAAACTAAAGCTTTAAAAACATTGCCTATATTGTCCACTGTCGAGCATGCAGTTATGATGGGAAGAAGATTTCGATGTTGAATGCTTCTCAATGCTTCACATTCTGCCATGAAGCTTCTCTCCGCACCTCGCATCTCGAGGTTGAAAACCTTCACTGCCACTTGAAATTTTGATTCCTTTATGGTCCCTCTATACACTGTACCATAGCTTCCTTTCCCAACAAGGTTGGATTCTGAAAAACTATTCGTGGCTTGTGCCAGATCATTGTAAGAAACTTTGAGGAAATCGTAGCCACCTAAAGAGGTCGATTCTAAATTTTTTCTTCTTGGCGACTTCTTTTCAAGGAGTAAAAAGCATATCAACACTAACAGCGACATGAAGCCAAACACTGGGATCAATATTTTAATCAAGTAATATTTGCTGCTGTTTTTCTGAGAACCTGTTGGGCAGGGGGGCAGACGAAGATCGCCTACTCCACCACACAGGCCCTGATTTTCTTCAAGTGAAATGGCAGTGGCATTTTTGAAAACCCCATTTGTTGGTATTTGCCCATGGAGATGATTGTACGAAAGATCCAGTTCGTCAAGCAATGATAAATTACCTAGATTTGTTGGGATAGTGCCTGATAAACTGTTATGTGAAAGATTCAGCACGCTCAAACTGCTGAAGTTACCAAAATATGCTGGAATGCTCCCTGTCAGCATGTTTTGGTCCATCTGGATGTCAGCTAAGGCTAGGCATTGGCCGAAACTATCAGGAATTTCTCCACTAAGCATATTTGCTGAGAGATGTATGATGAAGAGTTGCTTAAGGTTACCAACCTCTGGAGGAATGTTGCCTTGAAGATTATTGTAACTTAAGTCTAACCTTTGAAGTCCTTGAAGATTTCCTAAGTTCTGAGGTATGGGGCCGTCAAACTTGTTATTGTCCAAATAAAGCTTCAGCAAACCTTTAAGATTGCCAATGACGGGTGGAATGGGTCCGCTTAAGTTGTTTTTTCTAAGACTCAAATACTGTAGGTTTTTTAGGTCTCCAAGCCATCCATCAATGCTACCAGTGAGACTGCTTTCATCTAGTGATAATTGAACCAACCCAGAGAGTTTTCCTATATTTGGTGGGATTGTACCTGACAGCTTGTTTCCACCTAAAATTAAGTACTGAAGAGTAGGTGATAAGTTACCGACTGAATTTGGTATGACACCCTGCATCTGATTGTTTGATACTACTAGCACAATTAGAGCCCTGCAGTTTCCTAGCGCATGTAAGAATTCCCAGCTTTCACTATCTTTAGCTTCAAGCATGTTCGAATCAAGGACTAGTCTAAATAAACTTGAAAGCTTCCCGAAGGTGCTAGGGATCAGACCAGTGAAGTCGTTAGACCGTAGATCTATGTCTTGTAGCATTGAAGCATTACCTAAGGAATCTGGTATGTGACCTTCCAGCCAATTCTGGCCCAAGTATAGCCTTTCTAAATTGGAGAGACGATCACCCATATTGCTTGGTAGGCTCCCTCTTAGTTGATTTCTACCCAAATCTATTCCTTGAAGTAAGGACAAATTAAATAGGCTTGCAGGGATAGTACCTGATAGGTTATTTCCACCAAGGCCCAGCATCGAAATATTTGAAAAGTGGCCAAGTTCATCAGGAATTGTTCCTTCAAGTTGATTTACTTGAAGATAAAACTCTTTTATATGGGTGATGTTACCAAGGGTTGGCGGGATAGTCCCTCTAAGATTATTGTTATTAAGGGCAAAATAGACTAGATTCTTAAGGAGACCTATTTCCCGAGGAATTGCACCATTGAGTAAGTTATGGTAGAGATGCAACCGCTTGAGGTTGGAACAATTTGTGAGCGTGTCTGGAATAACCCCATCCAATGAGTTGTAGCTCAGATTAAGGATTTGCATCTTCTGGAGATTGTTGAGATGTGGTATTTGGCCAGAGAACTGATTGGTAGACAGGTCTAGTGTATGAAGGAATGTTAGGTTTCCAACAGATGGGGAAATCGGGCCTGACAGGCCTTGGTTGTAAAGTTTGAGTGCCGTTACTCGCCCGTGGTTCTTCTGGTTACATGTGACACCACTCCAGTTGCAGTAGTGGATGCTAGTGTTCCACGAGCTCAAGGATCCTAAAGGATCTGTGGTGACTGCCTTGAAATCAATCAAGGCGAGCATGTCCGTGCTATTCTCAGGGACGGTGGAGCAACAGACATTCCCTACACCATGAGACAGCAGACACAATGCTAGCAGTAGCATCAGCATGGTGAGTTTCACTTTCACCTGCCGGTCCTCGGCCATTAGTGGCCTCGTTACCTGCAAAATACGTGGTATAAATATTGTGGTGTACTACTATATGTTTACCGGCGAAGCTAGCTACTTTATGCCAGCACATGCTGCTCTGCCCTCTTGCCATGCATGTACAATATTATGGAAATGGAAGTAAGGAACTGCACTCGACCAGTAAAGCATATAATGCTGGCAATCCAAATAAGCACAAGGTTTAACTTTGTTTTTTTGTTTTTGTTTTGATGAAACTGGAGGGGTTTGAACCCCTACAGGATTTTATTTAAAGCAAGAAGGAACAAGTTACAGAGTACTAGCAAAACTAAGAAACGAAAAAAGAAAGGAAGAAAATGAGCCCAAACAAAGATATTAACTTTGTCAATGTTCGAATTGCGCTGCAAGCAATTGATGCATGACGAGTAAGAGCAGAGCCCAGACCAACATAATTGCTGAAGTAGTACTAGAAGCCTAGAACTGAGCACCAGGAGGAAATAGAACAACGGACCTCTGCTTGGCCGAAGGCCGAAGCGTCTTTTCTTGTGTGGCTTTGCCGGGTGGTGTAACGTATAAGCTGTGAGCTTTGGTTTAGATGCTCAGCTGCCTGCCCAGGGGTTTAAAAACAGTTTTACAGCCGCATACATCCACACACTTCCGTCATCATCACGCCTCATCTCGGCTTAGCTTGACCGCCGTTGCAGCGAAGACCCGGAGTCCGTCAAACTCGTCAGCTACCTCTACTTTTCAGCTTCCATCCCGTCTCTCAGCGTCGCCGTCGCTGTTTGAGATGGACATGATTGTTGCGACATGTCCAGCCTCGCATCCCAGAATAATTTTCAGCAGAACCAGGAAGAGATATTCCGGGCTAATGCGCGACCTGTCTCCTGCGGGTTTCCATGAAGTTCAGTTCGTCGAATGGTCACCAGTGCTGTGTGTTCGTTTCCAAAACCAATGTTGTTTATTTGTGATGATCGGCCTTCCAGAATTTACTTTGTGGACATGATTTATTCATAGCTTATCTTTGACGACAGGGCTGCAGGTCAAGTCAACTTGTTGATATGGACACGCATATATGCTGTACAGTGCCGTGCTCTGCAGGATTTTCGCAAGTGACGAATATCGTCATTTGAATTGGAGAAATATATCTAGTGAAACAATTGAGTTTTATGAAGGGTGGAACTATGTGCACTTCCTTTTTTTATGTAAAAAAAATTTCGTTTGAGCAGAGATAGACGCAAGATATACTAAAAAGGGTCATATATTTGAATTTTGTATTTTTGTCGAACACAACTAGAAAAGGGGCCTAGTCATCACCACATTATTGCTGGTTTGCTATGAACCGATTCACGGCATAATGACAAGTGACTAGAGCAGGGTGAACGGGAGTCTCAAAATTTAATTCTTTTTTTAATAGTAGTCTTAGGAATCGTTGGAGTATGTGTGGTTTTTTCTTCTAATAATTTTTAGCGAACATTCAAAAACCACTTTTTTGGTACTATTTTTTTTTGAAACAAAGGCAGCCTATCGCTCAATTAAGACGAAAGAATAATATGTACAAGCAGGTTAGCCAGACCAGATGCCAAAAAGACACCCAATAGGCTAACCACCCCACGCGACGTGGTTGAGCACAACATGACATGCTGCCAAGGGTCATCGTTGCCGAGCAAGAAAGCCAAGCTGCCAACAGTTCTGACTTCCCATAGCAGGCTACCTACTGATCACCCCCGATGGGTCTTAAGCTAACGGCCACCACAGGTCATCGTTGCCAAGCTCGAACCGAAGAGCAGCTCCGACTTCCAACGCGAACCCTCGCCCTGCATCGAAACCGCGATGATAATCCAAATACGACGCCTTCACGAAGGGAGTGACGCCGATGGCGCCACCATCGCACGTCCAAAAGTGGATCAGGTTTTCACCCTTGGAAGACATGGCAGAGGGGAAACGCGACGCCCCAATAGGGAAGCGGCGCCCAACGGCGTCGCCGTCGTCAAGGCTTTCGCCCAAGAACCCTCTAGCACGACCACCGAGTCGCGATGCTAGACCCCCTGCCAACCTTCACTGCCATCGCCGCTGTCCCACCGCCGCACGAAGGCCCCTTCAAAGGGGCATCGACGCGCCGGCTACATGCAGCAGCTGCATAGCTGCGCTGTCGACCACCCCCTCTGACCGGGCCACACGCAAAACCGGACCTAACTCCGCCGCTCGCGTCACACCGCCACACGCCAAGGCCGCATTTGACCCACGTCGTCGGCGCTGGCACCCGCCGAAGTAGCTGCCGAAATCGTCGCCAGCAGCCACAGGGCGTGTGCCCCCACCATCTCGGGTGCCACCCCCTGCTCTAGGGCCGCTGGATCCGGGCGCCAGGGCCTGAGCCCCGAACCCGGTGTCCCCTGCCAACGCCGCCACCTCCATCTTGACCACAACCACAAGCACTGCCTTGGGTCGGCCCGTCGCCCTGGCCACCAGACCGGCCGCTACGGCCATGGCTAGCCAGCAGAGGTTGCTGCCCCAGCAACAGCCAGCCCCTGAGGAGGCCCGACCGCCGCCGCAGCAACCAAGGCCACGAGGGGAGGGGCAGCAGAGAAGAGGGCGCTGCCCCCAACGCCTGCACAAGCCCCAACTGCCATCACAACCGCCGCCAGCCGCTGCCGCACCCGCCACCGGCTGGCACGGTAGATCCGGCCGCCTAGTGTCCGGATCCGGCCTCCTGGGCACCGGATCTGGCCGCCCGAGGCCTAGACCGCACTACACCATGACACACATTTGCCTACACTTATGTGTTGGCAAAAGGCAGGTTTGAACGACATATTATGTGTTGGCAATTGTATATCGTTTTTAGTGTCTAATCATTTGTCGGCAATAAGACTGTAAGACTACAAATTATCTGTCGACGTTTCTCTGCTGGCAGAAAAAGTGTCGGCAAATATTAGAAGACTTAGAAAGTGTCGGTGTAGACTATACAGGGCAACTATGCAAGTGTCGGCGAAGGAGTACCCGTGCTGGTTAAAAAAATCTCCTCCCCTCCTCTCTCTCTCTCTCTCTCTCTCTCTCTCTCTCTCTTCCCGTCTCTTCTTTCCCGTAGCGCTCTCTCTCCCTCCCCAGCTCTCCCGACGCGGCCACGGCGGCGCCACCGCACCTCGGCAGCGCCGGCCCTTGACGCGGCGGCGGCTGCCCTCCTCCTCCTCCTCCTCCTTCTCCACTCCCTCCTCACGCCTCGTGGCCGCGTGGGCCGACGGCGCCCCCCGCTGGGTGTTGCGCCGGTGCAGAGGGTGGCTGCCCCGGCCCCGGCCGACAGCGCCCCCTCCTCGGCGATGCACCTGGGGCCCGCCGGTGGCTGCCAGCGCGGGTGCCACCCAACGCTGCCTCCTTCCACCGATCCGCCTGTGCTACTGTGGTCAACGAAACCCTAGCTGCCTCATCTCAATGACGCCGGATGCATCGCGAGCCACGACCGGCGCAGGCCGGCCGACCAAGCCTGTGCGTGCCCTCGTCATCGCCGGCGGCGGTGGCGCCTTACCTCGCCCGCTGAATCTGGCGGTACGTCACCCTCTTCCTCTCCTCCTCGGTCTCCTAACTCCTCCCCCAGATCCTCTCTCCCTCCACCTTTTCCCCTTTGTGCAGGTGATTCATTGGAAGGAATGAAGCAATGGGGTTGGAGCACGGGAAGTTCGCTATGTCATTGTTAGTGGTTTTGTTGAGCAGGGATGGGAAGAGAGAGGGATCTATATCATATTCAGCTTCGAGTATGGTCACTGTGTCTGTAAGGAGTCTTGTGCTCCGCTGGGTTTCTGGGTGCTTGCAATTACTCTTAGTGTTGAAGGTGGTGGCTTTTTAGTCTCTCAAGTCTCAATGTAATGTCATTACTCTAGAATAATAACTATAGGATTTTATTAGATTAAGAAAGTTTTCTGCCTGTGGGTTGGACATCACTACTGTAACTACTAGGAACTGCACTTATAGCTATTATACTGTGTCACGGTGTGTTTGAAGCTAGTGTCATGAGTTTCTGGTAGTCACTTAGGTGGTTGTTTGGACACATTGATTATGTGTATGTTTGATTGTTTTCACAAAACAGGTTTTTTAGGATTTTTATGAAAATTGGTTTTAGGTTGTTAGTTAGGTAGGTCCAGGTTTATGGATTACTTTGTTTGGGTTTCGTAAACTAAAACAATTATTCTCTGGCGCCATTACATAGCACCAGATCACTTTTCTTCTAATTTAACAATTGATTAGACATTAGGGAAGTAGTATGGATTATGATGCTTACTTTGTTAAGCACATGACATAAGATGAAAGAAAAACGAAGCACATGGCACAGAACATGAGCTACATGAGTTGGTTTCTAAAAAAACAGGTAGGAATCATTTTTATTTTTTTAACTGGATTTTTGGTTATCCCAGTTGTTTTTTTTAATATCTATCCAAATGGAGTTTTAGGTGGTTGGGCTCACATCAGGTAGGAATCTACTTAGCTTGCTGCATCTGACCTTGCTGTTGAGGGATCAGACTTCATACAGATGTTAAGTTTTGGATAAAATTTCTTATTATCAAAAGTTTTTTGTGTTCATACAGATCAGACTTCATACAGACTAAGAACAGGATGCCAGGTCACATCCTAACACCTGGCATCCTGTTGTTAGGATCTGTTTTGTGTTGGATGAGGCTAGAGTTTCCTAATATAATGCTTCAATAAGTTTTTATCAGCTTTATGTATTATTATACATATCAAGTTCGAAAAGCAGATGAGTCTTGAAATATCTCTTTTTGCTCAACCACTACTGGTGTTTAAATTATCATGGTCTCACTGCTTACAACATGCTTATGCCCAGGATTGTGTTGGTTTGATAGCCTTCTAAAAATAAAATGTTTTATTGGATGCATTGCACTATTGAAGGGATGGACATTTTATTTAGTGACTACTGCAGGATTACTCAGCATAATCATATATGCTTAATGAAACTGCAATAAAAAACCATTTACCCTACCAAAGGTTGTCCAACGGGTCATCTACTATAAAGGACCCTCTCCGCAAAGGAGCTTGGCAAATGCTAGCTGTCTTTTCTATTCTTCATGAGACTGCAATTTCATGCTTGTTGAATAGCATGCAGGTGACAGATATCAAATGATTCAACAACATGATGAGTGACCATGGCAAGCATTGTTGCTGCAGAGAGGCGAAGCAAAAGGATTCTCGAGTCGGTGAGGCGGAGCCTGCAGGTCGACGATGGGACTGCTGTGTACTACTTATCTGTTACTGAAGGTGATCCAAGGGCTGCCATGATGGAGTACTCCGAGGACCTGAGGTGGGAGCAGTGCCAAACAATTGGTAATTCAAGGTTTGCACACCAGAGCCACTTGTTCTCAGTTTCCTCTGGTTCTAAATATTCTGATTATTTTGGAATTTTGCATACTGTGCATTTCATATTAGGACAAAATGGTGTTGGGTTATTCCTCAGGAATGCTGAAAATAGCAAGTGATGGAGTAACAAAAGCTTCGACATGCTATTAGAGTTACTTAAGGATGTATTACCTGAAGAGTCATCACTTTCTAAAAACTTTAATGCTGCTAAAAAAATCAAGTTGGTGTATGTACTATGATCATCACTTGACCTGCTATATATATATTGCAAGTTACTAGTTGCTACGAAAGAAGTTCACACGTGTTGTTACCGTTATCAGTTGTTTTAAACCTCTTTCTGAATCTGGCTTCCTTGTCTTAATAGAATTTCTCCTATTACTATGTCTTTGACAGTTTGTCGGGGGTGCATTATGGAGAAAATAAATGATGAGGAGGTTGACTGTTGCCCAGTATGCGACATTGATCTTGGCTACGATCCTGAAGAGAAACTCAGGTGAATCAGTTGTTCTAACTTTTGAGTTTCTTCTGTAAAACATAGTTTCTACTTTCTCCTTACCCTGTTCTGGCAATGCCTTCTGCGTTCAATTTTTTTGTACAAGTGCAACCATGAAGATGAAGCATTAGTATGATGTGAAGTCCTATACATCATGCTATTGCTAATGAGTAATAAAACCATGTATCTTGAAAACTTCTCTACAAGATCACTCTCACATCCCTGTTTGCATCATTAAAGCCGTGCTGGAAGCAAAACTAGCACACCCTTATTATGCAACATCATTTGACAATATTTGTCCATTGGCTAAACCATTGGTATAGTCCCTGTTCTTTTTTCCTCCCATTTTAAGTTCAGAGATAAGAAGTACCATGTTCGGTATAATCTCATTTAAGTAGTGGTATGCTGGTAGCATTGGAAGCTTACTTTCTTTCCCTTCACTTCAACTTTATACCTCCTTATTCGGTTTCTATGTGTGGATAGCTGGTCTGACACATTATGTGTATGGAGTGATTGATAGTTTCAATAGAATTCTTGCTGAGTTTATGCAACGCGCTGATATCTTTTTATCCTTTCCAGATTCCAAATTTGGAGGTTTGGTTCCAAAGGCCTAAGGACATTGTTCGTAAACTTCAGTCAGGTGATCTTGACCTTGGTATTGTGGGTTTTGACATAGTGAATACGGGGAGGTAAGCTTTTGAGCAATCCTGTTAATTTTTTTTCTCGAACACGCTGGAGGGCTCTTCGCCTGGATATGTGGTCTACAATGCATCAAACAATGAGCTTGTGAGGACTCAAACCCTTGTGAAGAGTGCCATTGTGCAAGTTCCTCTGGTGGATCACTTATTGTTTGAGATTCATTCATCCAGGGACAAGAGGGTGAGGCAGCAGCTGAGGAAACAAAGAAGAGCAACCATGTCAAGTGGAACCTTGAGGAGCGTCAGAAGGGACGTGAGCTTGACGCTCACATTGAAGAGCAATTTGGCAGTGGAAGCTTGCTGGCGTGCATTTCTTCCCGCCCTGGACAGTGTGGCCGAGCTGATGGGTAAGAAATAATGGACTTCCACCAGACTTTCTTTGTTTTTGTTAGAGCAGCTTATCTGTTTGTGTACCATTTAACTTTTGTAGCTTAAAGCTTAATGTTTGTTTATACTCTTTATGTTACAATCACCGTGAGTCTAGACATTTTAGATATGTTGGCAGCTGTCACAAATTTATCCTTCTAGGATTCAAGTAGAATGGAAGTTGTCCCCTTATTTTCACTTATATCTTATATTGCAGGCAGCTCCTTACAATACACTTTTCCTTTTTGTATAATAGGTACATCCTTGAGGGTAAAGAGCTTGAGTTCTACATGAAGAAGCTTCAGCGCAAGAAGAGCAAGGGTGCTGCAGCTTAGAGCATTCTCATGGATGGTCCTCCGCGGAAATGTGTGGCCTATTAAATATTACTCTGGCTTTTTTTGTTAGTCCTCTCAAGTTCAGAACGTCTATGTCATGTTTTGCAGACCTGATGAGAACACTGCTTTCCGAAAATGAATCAACTCTATCTAGCTCCTAAGAATTGAGATTTTCCTTCTATATGAATAACAGTGGATTTGTCAAATTATTCAAATTGTATTTATATCTATATCTGCAGTACAGTTTTGCCGATAGGTTAGTTGTTGAACAGGGCATGATTCACAAAATACCTTGAAAATGGTTTCGCCAACACACAAACTGTCGGGAAAGGTTTAAACTGTCGGCGTAGGTCTTAACTGTGGGCAAAGGGTTAACTGTCGGCAAAGGTTTCAACTGTCGGAGTAGGTCCACTATTTGGCAACACAAAAAGTGTCGGCGATTCCTTTAACTGTCGGCGAAAGTTTCGCCCACAGCTTATAGCGCGACTATTTCTAAACTGTCGACAAAACCTTTCGTGAGAGGTTATCTGTCGGGAAAGGTACCCTTTGTCCACTATAAAAAGTGTCAGGAAAGGTATGTTGTGTTATAGTGCCGGCAGCCCCAGCCAACACCGTCGCTACCATCAAGAGTGGAGGAGGGGAATGCGCGGAGAAGAAGAGGACCCCGCCGCCATCCGCTGCGCTTGCACAGGCACTGGCCGGCGCCGCCGCAGTCACCCCTGTCGGACTCCACACCGGTCGCACGAGGGATGGACCGTCGGCCCGCTGCAGCATGCGCCACCAGCACGAGGGAAGGAGAGCCCCGCCGCCACCATCCCGGCCGGCCTAACATTACATCTAAATTATCTACCTTTACTGTTATGAAAGATAATTTAAAACAACGCTCTATACTTTGTATCTAGACTAGTAAGATTACCCACATGTGTCATTATAAAAGATAATTTAAAATACACCATAATGATTTTATACATTATCCACCTTCGTAAGTATGAAAGACAATGCAAAATAACCACATAAATTTACATCAACATACACATATATGTTGTTAAAAAAGATAATATAAAGTATTACCTTTATATTTGTATCAATTTCAACCGTTATAAAAAATAAACAAAATTATCTCTCAAATCTACATGTAAACACTAATATATGCTATTACAGCTTTACAAAAATAAATCGATATCCATAAAGTACGACATATATATTTCTAAATTATAAACTTCTACAACCGTGAAAGTAAATAACCATAATGCTATGTTTCACCATATATACCAATTAAACATACATGCATTAGAATAAATATTTATTTTAATATCTTCTGAAGCATGGAAAAATGTTTAATTGACAAACATGGAAAAATGTTTAATTGGCAAATCACATAGCAATAATATAACGCTAACAATTCGCTTTAAATTATATTAATACTCCGTGATAATGAATTTAATGATTTGTTATTCTAAAGAAGTTTATTTTAATTAAAATATTATGTCATATCAGTATTGGTAATTTAATTTTAAGCACTCTATTATATGTAAAAGAATACTACACACATATAATCCTGTGATGTAACAAATACAATAAGTTCAATGCGAGGATGCAATCTGAGTTTTAACTTAATTAACATGTGGAAAACAATATTACTAGAACCTAAACTCTTTTTGATAAAACTTTTTTGAATGAAAG
Source organism: Miscanthus floridulus (assembly GCF_019320115.1). Lineage (NCBI taxonomy): Eukaryota > Viridiplantae > Streptophyta > Magnoliopsida > Poales > Poaceae > Miscanthus > Miscanthus floridulus. The sequence goes on from NC_089586.1 coordinate 95,878,685, forward strand.
ATGAAAAATCCTAGAATTTCTACTTAACATGTAAAAAAACTGCACAACTCGATTACAAGTTGAAAGTTAAACTACGATTCATGAAATCGTAGAAAAGGACGCAACTAAAATTTATATATCTTAATATTTGGTTTCAACTAAATATATATATCATGATAGAAAAAGAGACAAATACTAGAAATTCTAACTACATGCCATCATAGCTATTGCATAAAACAACGTAAGAACAACTCCAACAGCTTGGCTATTCTTGTTATGGAGACTATTTTAGAATTTGTACATCAAAAAGTAGGCTCCAATAGATGTGCTATCTGACTTTGTAAAATAGGAAGCTGATGACTATCCCTTGGTTTTTGGAGGCCATAGAAAGCCAACCATGTGCGCTAGCAAGGCTATTGTGGACCACTTCGTTTTTTAGGAGCTTTCTATTTTACAAAATGGCTAAACAAAGGAATTTGGCTACTAATTTTAGCCAAATTGTTGGAGTTGCTCACATGACTCTATATTACCCACATAAAAAAGACCATCATCAGTTCGGTTTTACCAAACCACCATGGATAATAATAGCTATTGGATCCTCTGCTTAAATCAACATATAGTAACACATGACTATATATTTAAACTATGTACGGGGCTGTTTGGATGCCAGCCTTTCTTTGCCCAGTGTGGCGTCTTAATTCACCACCACAGACTGTGGCAAGATTCCTAAAGCCTTAACTCTTGTGCAGCTGTGGCAACCTCATCTTACTCACCAACCAAACAGGGGACAAAACTGCTGTGGCAGCCATATCTGTGGAGTGGCACATGAAGGCCAGGAACCAAACAGCCTCAAGAAACTTTGATCTAAAGAACACCTAAATTTGCATCTAATTACACAGGTAATCCTATTATGATAGATAATTTATGTAACCCAATTTTTATCTTATTATCTAAAAAATAAAATATCCTCTCAAATCTATATCTAAAAATTATCAACATCATCTATTAAAAAATTGTTTAAATAACGATAGAGCATGTATACGTTTCTACGTTATCCATTCTATCAATATTAATGTATTAAGATTTGATTAAAGTAAGCATACATATCGTACCAACGAGCATGAGATATATGTTATGTTTCATCAAAAAGATTTCCTTAACAACTCATATACTAATGATACTAACAAAGTAGCAAATTGTTTAAAACCGTATTAGTAACTATGACATATAATTTATATAGGTTGTTACTTTAGATATGTTTATATATATTTTAACTAAATGCTTGACGTGTCTATATTGATAGTATATATAATTCCTTGATAGGAAAATTCAATCATCTTGAGAAGTATAGGATCAGAGACGACTAGTGGCTATATTTTCCGCTCCTTTAAGATTACTTTAGAGTAAAAGTCGGTTTGTTATATGGTTTAAGTATTAAATTCTCTTTAGGTTAACACTGCTATTCCCATTGGAGATCTCACTCCAAGGTCTATCATCACTTATCTTAAATGTCATGGTGCAAGTTTTAAATGATTACTTATGCTATTATAGTATTTAAGAACATACTATCTAAAATCCTTATTTTTAAAAAGTGCAAAAAGGAGAGTTAATAAAAGATACAATAAACATAGGTGTTTCAACTAGACGAAAAAATCTATGGCAGTCAATAAAAATAAAATTCAAAAAATCAAAATTTAGATTCATGACTTCATGACATATGTGATGCACCAAGGGTGCCATAGTTAATGGCAAGATTTCAAACTAATTACATATTTAAAATATACAAAGGTGATATACAAAATAAAAATATAAATATGGATGAAAAACATAGAAATCAGTCCCTTGCAAAAAAGTAACTAAATAAGTTTATGATAACTGGATATAGACTATGAAGTATCTATTTTGTCTATTTTATAGAAAATAAACAAAAAGAAGAATATACAATTTAATATAATAATTCTTTATTAGTCCGTATTAAACAATATATCTCTTAAAATTTTAACCCATGTGAGAGCATGGGTTGGTGGAATAGTATTTGTAAATTCAAATAGAGTATATTGTAGTTAATTGTATGCTTATTTTTTTGTCGTATTTTGTTATTAATTTATACTGATTTTTCTATTAATTGTTTCTCTAGTTATTCGTTTTTTACCAACATTGCTTGAATGATAAGATCTTTTGGAAAGAAAAAAATAATTATCCCCTTTTTAGTATGTTTGCAGTTACCTGTTGTCTCTGTATCTAGGCTATCCCCAAGAAGCCGGCTTCGTAAGATTTGGTTGTGGCGGCAACTCATCAATTGGCACAAGTGGTCAGGACTCGGGACCTTTTTTTTAGCTAAGCACGTGCATGGATGACGTCAAATCCTACGGATTGTGGGTTATTATTAGTGTGTATGTATTTTGCAGTTTGCACAAAACTTTAGGCTATGTGCTCCAGGCACGCAGTGAAGCAGATGTCGGTAGGGTTTTTTTAGATTCTTGTGTCACCCCGATGTAATATATGATCTTCAAATGCAATAAAAATAACTTCCATTATTGAAAATAAATGACATATACAACTCAAGCAATAGCATATTGCTATCCTTATTACAAATAGAACTGACGTATGTAGATAATATCGAATTCACCAAAGCATAGTACCTAATAAATTATACGAAGCAAGAAAGTGTGCTCATCAGGGGATATCTTTATTGCTGTCAGGATCGAAACACTTTCTGGTAATGAGTGACATTATTTCTTCAATTTCCATCCAAGATGTGACGTCTTGATTTCATGAATGTTGCTGGCTGTTTCTTTCATATTCGCTCGTTCGCTTGGTAATGAATGTGCACAGCAAAGTGCAGCTTGCAGCAATGACGCCAAGCATTGGTGTACTACATTTTCTGGTACCATCTTATTCTGTGCTAGGTCCTTGGACTCTTCTTGGAGTTGAGGATCAATGACGTTATAGATTTGATGTGGAAAATTGCGCTCCACAAAGTTGACAAGGTTGAGTCCGTCCATGAACATAGGATCTGTTGGCCTTTTGCCTGTCATCATCTCTAGAAGTACTATCCCGAAACTGTAAGAATCTCCGGAAATTGATGGACGACCACCTTGAGCATACTCTGGAGAGAGACAAGTACGTGCGCAGAGTTTAGTCGTGGTGACAATAAAATGGGTATGTATGTTAGATAAGGGCAAACTTAATAATTAACTAACAAAGGAATACCTGGAGCAATGTAGCCTATGGTCCCCTTCACACCGATGGAACTAATTGAACCTGGTGGTGTCAAGCGAGAATCAGCATAAAACCTTGCGATGCCGAAGTCTCCCAAAAGCGCATTCATGTCTTCATCCAAAAGAACGTTGCTGGGCTTCAAATCGCAATGAACAGTGGGCCTTCCGCAATCGTGGTGTAAATAGTCCAGTGCATCAGCAATGTTAGCAGCTATGCTTATTGTTTGAGTTAGGCCTAGACGCTTTGCAGCTTTTCCATCCCCTTTCTGGTGTATCCACGAGTCTAGGTTGCCGTTAGGCATGAATTCGTAAACTAAAGCTTTAAAAACATTGCCTATATTGTCCACTGTCGAGCATGCAGTTATGATGGGAAGAAGATTTCGATGTTGAATGCTTCTCAATGCTTCACATTCTGCCATGAAGCTTCTCTCCGCACCTCGCATCTCGAGGTTGAAAACCTTCACTGCCACTTGAAATTTTGATTCCTTTATGGTCCCTCTATACACTGTACCATAGCTTCCTTTCCCAACAAGGTTGGATTCTGAAAAACTATTCGTGGCTTGTGCCAGATCATTGTAAGAAACTTTGAGGAAATCGTAGCCACCTAAAGAGGTCGATTCTAAATTTTTTCTTCTTGGCGACTTCTTTTCAAGGAGTAAAAAGCATATCAACACTAACAGCGACATGAAGCCAAACACTGGGATCAATATTTTAATCAAGTAATATTTGCTGCTGTTTTTCTGAGAACCTGTTGGGCAGGGGGGCAGACGAAGATCGCCTACTCCACCACACAGGCCCTGATTTTCTTCAAGTGAAATGGCAGTGGCATTTTTGAAAACCCCATTTGTTGGTATTTGCCCATGGAGATGATTGTACGAAAGATCCAGTTCGTCAAGCAATGATAAATTACCTAGATTTGTTGGGATAGTGCCTGATAAACTGTTATGTGAAAGATTCAGCACGCTCAAACTGCTGAAGTTACCAAAATATGCTGGAATGCTCCCTGTCAGCATGTTTTGGTCCATCTGGATGTCAGCTAAGGCTAGGCATTGGCCGAAACTATCAGGAATTTCTCCACTAAGCATATTTGCTGAGAGATGTATGATGAAGAGTTGCTTAAGGTTACCAACCTCTGGAGGAATGTTGCCTTGAAGATTATTGTAACTTAAGTCTAACCTTTGAAGTCCTTGAAGATTTCCTAAGTTCTGAGGTATGGGGCCGTCAAACTTGTTATTGTCCAAATAAAGCTTCAGCAAACCTTTAAGATTGCCAATGACGGGTGGAATGGGTCCGCTTAAGTTGTTTTTTCTAAGACTCAAATACTGTAGGTTTTTTAGGTCTCCAAGCCATCCATCAATGCTACCAGTGAGACTGCTTTCATCTAGTGATAATTGAACCAACCCAGAGAGTTTTCCTATATTTGGTGGGATTGTACCTGACAGCTTGTTTCCACCTAAAATTAAGTACTGAAGAGTAGGTGATAAGTTACCGACTGAATTTGGTATGACACCCTGCATCTGATTGTTTGATACTACTAGCACAATTAGAGCCCTGCAGTTTCCTAGCGCATGTAAGAATTCCCAGCTTTCACTATCTTTAGCTTCAAGCATGTTCGAATCAAGGACTAGTCTAAATAAACTTGAAAGCTTCCCGAAGGTGCTAGGGATCAGACCAGTGAAGTCGTTAGACCGTAGATCTATGTCTTGTAGCATTGAAGCATTACCTAAGGAATCTGGTATGTGACCTTCCAGCCAATTCTGGCCCAAGTATAGCCTTTCTAAATTGGAGAGACGATCACCCATATTGCTTGGTAGGCTCCCTCTTAGTTGATTTCTACCCAAATCTATTCCTTGAAGTAAGGACAAATTAAATAGGCTTGCAGGGATAGTACCTGATAGGTTATTTCCACCAAGGCCCAGCATCGAAATATTTGAAAAGTGGCCAAGTTCATCAGGAATTGTTCCTTCAAGTTGATTTACTTGAAGATAAAACTCTTTTATATGGGTGATGTTACCAAGGGTTGGCGGGATAGTCCCTCTAAGATTATTGTTATTAAGGGCAAAATAGACTAGATTCTTAAGGAGACCTATTTCCCGAGGAATTGCACCATTGAGTAAGTTATGGTAGAGATGCAACCGCTTGAGGTTGGAACAATTTGTGAGCGTGTCTGGAATAACCCCATCCAATGAGTTGTAGCTCAGATTAAGGATTTGCATCTTCTGGAGATTGTTGAGATGTGGTATTTGGCCAGAGAACTGATTGGTAGACAGGTCTAGTGTATGAAGGAATGTTAGGTTTCCAACAGATGGGGAAATCGGGCCTGACAGGCCTTGGTTGTAAAGTTTGAGTGCCGTTACTCGCCCGTGGTTCTTCTGGTTACATGTGACACCACTCCAGTTGCAGTAGTGGATGCTAGTGTTCCACGAGCTCAAGGATCCTAAAGGATCTGTGGTGACTGCCTTGAAATCAATCAAGGCGAGCATGTCCGTGCTATTCTCAGGGACGGTGGAGCAACAGACATTCCCTACACCATGAGACAGCAGACACAATGCTAGCAGTAGCATCAGCATGGTGAGTTTCACTTTCACCTGCCGGTCCTCGGCCATTAGTGGCCTCGTTACCTGCAAAATACGTGGTATAAATATTGTGGTGTACTACTATATGTTTACCGGCGAAGCTAGCTACTTTATGCCAGCACATGCTGCTCTGCCCTCTTGCCATGCATGTACAATATTATGGAAATGGAAGTAAGGAACTGCACTCGACCAGTAAAGCATATAATGCTGGCAATCCAAATAAGCACAAGGTTTAACTTTGTTTTTTTGTTTTTGTTTTGATGAAACTGGAGGGGTTTGAACCCCTACAGGATTTTATTTAAAGCAAGAAGGAACAAGTTACAGAGTACTAGCAAAACTAAGAAACGAAAAAAGAAAGGAAGAAAATGAGCCCAAACAAAGATATTAACTTTGTCAATGTTCGAATTGCGCTGCAAGCAATTGATGCATGACGAGTAAGAGCAGAGCCCAGACCAACATAATTGCTGAAGTAGTACTAGAAGCCTAGAACTGAGCACCAGGAGGAAATAGAACAACGGACCTCTGCTTGGCCGAAGGCCGAAGCGTCTTTTCTTGTGTGGCTTTGCCGGGTGGTGTAACGTATAAGCTGTGAGCTTTGGTTTAGATGCTCAGCTGCCTGCCCAGGGGTTTAAAAACAGTTTTACAGCCGCATACATCCACACACTTCCGTCATCATCACGCCTCATCTCGGCTTAGCTTGACCGCCGTTGCAGCGAAGACCCGGAGTCCGTCAAACTCGTCAGCTACCTCTACTTTTCAGCTTCCATCCCGTCTCTCAGCGTCGCCGTCGCTGTTTGAGATGGACATGATTGTTGCGACATGTCCAGCCTCGCATCCCAGAATAATTTTCAGCAGAACCAGGAAGAGATATTCCGGGCTAATGCGCGACCTGTCTCCTGCGGGTTTCCATGAAGTTCAGTTCGTCGAATGGTCACCAGTGCTGTGTGTTCGTTTCCAAAACCAATGTTGTTTATTTGTGATGATCGGCCTTCCAGAATTTACTTTGTGGACATGATTTATTCATAGCTTATCTTTGACGACAGGGCTGCAGGTCAAGTCAACTTGTTGATATGGACACGCATATATGCTGTACAGTGCCGTGCTCTGCAGGATTTTCGCAAGTGACGAATATCGTCATTTGAATTGGAGAAATATATCTAGTGAAACAATTGAGTTTTATGAAGGGTGGAACTATGTGCACTTCCTTTTTTTATGTAAAAAAAATTTCGTTTGAGCAGAGATAGACGCAAGATATACTAAAAAGGGTCATATATTTGAATTTTGTATTTTTGTCGAACACAACTAGAAAAGGGGCCTAGTCATCACCACATTATTGCTGGTTTGCTATGAACCGATTCACGGCATAATGACAAGTGACTAGAGCAGGGTGAACGGGAGTCTCAAAATTTAATTCTTTTTTTAATAGTAGTCTTAGGAATCGTTGGAGTATGTGTGGTTTTTTCTTCTAATAATTTTTAGCGAACATTCAAAAACCACTTTTTTGGTACTCTTGAGGAGGTTCATGATGTGGAATTTGATGAAACAAATGGTTCCCAAGAGGAAGATGAGAATCTAGATGATGTAAGAGGCACTCAATTGGTCAATGTAATGAAAAACATGGATATTGGTGATATAAGGCCTAGAGAGGTGATAGATATTGAAGATGACAAGAATCAAGTACTCTCTAACTCAAATGTGCAAGCTAGTGGTTCTAATGATCAAATCCAAGCAAGCACTAGTGATGGAAATGTGCAAGATCAACAAATGGCTAGTTTATCATCTCAACCAAGTGATCAATCAAATGCTAGCAATCAAGTGCAAGTGCTTCAACCAACCAATGTTGCAAGAGATCATCCATTGGACACTATCATTGGTGATATTTCAAGAGGTGTGCAAACAAGATCAAGATTGGCCTCATTTTGTGAGCATTTCTCATTTGTGTCATCCTTTGAACCTAAGAAGATAGATGAAGCTTTGAAGAATGTTGAGTGGATCAATGCTATGCATGAAGAGCTAAATAACTTTACAAGAAACCATGTATGGGATTTAGTTGAGAGGCCTAAGGATCATAATGTGATTGGAACTAAGTGGGTCTTTCGGAACAAGCAAGATCAAGATGGGATAGTAATAAGGAACAAAGCAAGATTAGTGGCTCAAGGTTACACTCAAGTTGAAGGTCTTGACTTTGGAGAAACATATGCCCCGGTTGCAAGATTGGAAGCAATTAGGATCTTACTAGCTTATGCTTGTGCCCACAACATCAAGTTGTACCAAATGGATGTGAAAAGTGCATTTCTCAATGGGTACATCAATGAGCTTGTGTATGTTGTGCAACCTCCTAGTTTTGAAGATGAAAAGAAACCTAACCATGTCTACAAGTTGAGAAAGACTTTGTATGGATTGAAGCAAGCACCTAGAGCATGGTATGAGAGATTGAGGGATTTCCTACTCTCTAAGGGATTCAAGATGGGAAAGGTTGACACCACTCTCTTCACCAAGAAGCTTGGAAATGACTTGTTTGTAATGCAAATCTATGTTGATGATATCATCTTTGGATCAACAAATCAAGAATTTTGTGAGGAGTTTGGCAAGATGATGGCAAGTGAGTTTGAGATGTCTATGATTGGAGAACTTAGTTACTTCCTTGGTCTTCAAATCAAGCAAATGAAGAATGGCACATTTGTGAGTCAAGGCAAGTATATCAAGGACATGCTCAAGAAGTTTGAAATGGATGGGAGTAAAGCTATTAGTACACCAATAGGGACAAGTGGAAGCTTAGATAGTGATGGTAGTGGCAACATGGTAGATCAAAAGATGTATCGGTCCATGATTGGAAGTCTACTCTATGTGACCGCATCAAGGCCGGATGTGATGTTTAGTGTATGCATGTGTGCTAGATTTCAAGCCTCACCAAGAGAAAGTCATTTAAAGGCAACTAAGAGAATATTGAGGTACTTAAAGCATACACAAAATGTTGGATTGTGGTATCCCAAAGGAGCAAGATTTGAGTTGATTGGATATTCAGACTCCGATTATGCAGGATGCAAAGTTGAGAGAAAGAGCACATCGGGCACATGTCAACTATTGGGAAGATCACTTGTGTCTTGGTCATCAAAGAAGCAAAATAGTGTAGCACTTTCAACCGCCGAAGAGGAATACATTTCGGCCGATAGTTGTTGTGCTCAATTACTTTGGATGAAGGCTACTTTGAGTGACTTTGGAATCAAGTTTAAGCAAGTGCCATTGCTATGTGACAATGAAAGTGCCGTGAAGCTCACCAACAACCTAGTTCAACACTCAAGAACAAAGCATATATATGTCCGTCATCACTTCATAAGAGATCACCAACAAAAAGGGGATATTTGCATAGAGAGTGTGGGCACCGAAGATCAACTTGCCGACATATTCACAAAGCCACTTGATGAGAAGAGGTTTTGCAAGCTAAGGAATGAATTGAACATACTTGACTTCTCCAATATGTGTTGATGCACTCCACTATATGACATGCCTCTCCTTCGAGCAAAGCAAGGTAAAGTTGATTGACATGTCATCCATCCATTGCTAAGGACTTGTTTAGTGCATCTAGTCATTCCTATCATGTTCTAGGCTCATTCATGAAAATCAAATGAATTTGATGCTTGTATGGTACCACTATTGCTTGTATGTTTGAAATGATCTAGTGGTAGCATATGACATGTTTGTGGGCTTGTAAACCTAGTGTTTGATTTAGAAAATGAGCTATAAGTGTTTAACTCAACATGGTATAAGATAACCCTTATTTGGAGGTGTGAAGAAGCTTGTCCTTGGATCAAACCGAGTTAAATATCTTTTGCAAGTAATCTAGATTGAACCAAATTGGGAAAATGATCCTCTTTTCACATGGTTTCACCCCAACCTATCTATAATTTGAGCTCACCTTTTGTGCAAATTGTTGACATTAATAATCCTACCCTATCTATACTTTAAGCCTTTGTGGTCATTGATGACAAAGGGGAAGAAATAGTGTACAAAGATAGTGAAAAGACAACAAAGAAATAAAGTGGGAGAGATAAAACATGACAAAGGAAGGGGATCAATTAAAATTTTGAGCATACAAATAGGGGGAGCAAGCTCATGAACTTGTATGGTGAATTTGAATGTGCATTACATATGTTTGCTTGCATGGCATACATTTTAATCTTCAATATCCATGCTTGTGTGGTGTATGCTAGTTATAGGTTGGAATGATGAAATGAAAAACTAGCATACATAGGCTAAAGTAACTAGACCCTTGCTTTTAATGTTGATCTCATGGGGTATTCTAGTTTTTGTGTATGTCTAGTTACTAATGATGCTAAGGATGGTATATTAGTGCACTCCGATTGGTATCACGCTTCAAAGGTCCATCTCTTATACCTTAGCATCATTTGGTAGAAATTGACTCCTATATTTCCTATCTAAGCATATGTGCAAGCTACAATGCAAACTCTTAGCACATATGTAGGGGGAGCAATTACTACCATTTGGAGTTCATGAAACTTGTCCATATCCTTTACACATGGTAAATATGCTTGGGCAAGCAACATGGATTCAAATAAACTTAAATTTGTATCTTTGTGAAAGGGTTGTCATCAATTACCAAAAAGGGGGAGATTGAAAGCTCTAGTTTGGTTTTGGTTAATTGATGAAACCCTAAGTGCTAACCTAGTTTATTTAAGTGATTATGAGATAGGTAGCACTACTCCAAGTGATGAAGCAATGACGAAGATCATGACAATGGCGATGGCATGGTGATGATCAAATACTCAAACTTGGAAAAGAAGAAAGAGAAAAACAAAAGACTCAAGGCAAAGGTATAAAATGAAGGAGCCATTTTGTTTCGGAGATCAAGACACTTAGCGAGTGTGATCACATTTAGGATAGATAGCTGTACTATTAAGAGGAGTGAAACTCGTATCGAAATGCAGTTATCAAAGTGTCACTAGATGCTCTAACTCTTTGCATTTGCATTTAGGATCTAGTGGAGTGCTAACACCCTTGAAAACATTTGTGAAAATATGCTAACACATGTGCACAAGGTGATACACTTGGTGGTTGGCACATTCGAGCAAGGGTGAAAAAGACAGAGGAGATGCCAGCGTCGGTCAAGTGACCGGACGCTGGATCTGAATGCATCGGACGCTGACTGCCTGCGTTCAGTCGTGCTGACCTGGCAGTACAGTAGCTAGGGTTAACCACCGGACGCTGGGCTGTGTCCGGTCGAGGTAGACCGGACGCGTCCGGTCAAGGAAAAACAGTTTTGGACCCTTACTTAACTCGACCGGACGCTGATGCTCCAGCGTCCGGTTGGTTTAGCCAGAGCGTCCGATCAGCACTTAGCCGTTGTGATCTGATGGTTCTGTTTCAACTCAGAATGACACGTGGCAAAAATCAGTGGACCGGACACTGAGTCTAGGGTCCGGTCAGTCTGACCGGAGCGTCCGGTCAGAGCGCGTTATGCCCAGTGAAGGGGTATAACGGCTCTATTTGATGGGGGCTCTATTTATAGCCCCATGGCTGGCTCAAGCTCTCTCTCTTGCACATTTTCATTGACATAGCAACCTTGTGAGCTTAGCCAAAGCCCTCCCACTCATCTCCATCATTGATCCATCATCTTTGTGAGATTGGGAGAGAATCCAAGTGCATTGCTTGAGTGATTGCATCTAGAGGCACTTGGTATTCGTGTTGTGCTGTGGATTTCGCTTGTTTCTCTTGGTGGTTGCGACCACCTAGATGGCTTGGTGCAGCGGTGGAGGATCGGCATGAGTTGGTGATTGTTCGTGGCCGCCTTCGGTGATTGTAAGGGGAGTTGTACCTTCCCCGGCAGAGTGCCGAAAGGTAACTCTAGTAAATTGCTCGTGTCATTGAGTTACCTCACTTGTGGGTCAGTTCTTGCGGTGTCCTATCGTGTGGATGAGGTTTGTCAAACACCTCTTAGCCTCCGAACCACCAAGTGTTGGTCGACACAACGGAGACTAGCGTGTTGGCAAACACGTGAACCTCAGGAGAAAAATTGGTTGTCTTTTGTCATTTGCATTCTCCCAGTGATTGGCTTAATCTTCATCTTGTGATTGGTTCATCCCCTACACGGCGGTATAATCACCCTACTCACTTATTTACATTCGTGCAAACTAGTTGATACAAGCTCTTTAAGTGTAATTAGAATTGAGAGCTTGCTTTATTATTTACATTCATCTAGTTGAGCTCTTGGTGTGTAGTTACATAGCAAGTTTGGGTGCCTAAGTAATCATTGCAACTAGAATTGTTGGATAGGTGGCTTGCAACCCTTGTAGAGCTAGAGCAAGTTTGCATTACACTATTTGTCATACTAATCAAATTGCTCTAGTTGATTTGTAGATTTTTAAATAGGCTATTCACCCCCCTCTAGCCATATTAGGACCTTTCAAACGGCTGCCAGATGGGATAGGAGATAGAGGAGGGGTGCGGGCACTATTTATGGGGCCAGGATCCCTTGGGCGCCACGACACCACGGATTGTGGTAGCATCGGACTCAACGGCGACGGCACAGTGTCCGCCTGGGACACGAACAAGAGGAAGGAAGCGGGTCTGACTTGCGGGCCCAGATGGATAGCGGTAGAGGAAGGCGTGCGGGCCGGCTCTGGAGTGGGCCGAGCGGAGCAGAGAGAGGTGCAGGCCGGCATGGGGAAGAGATGGGCCGCGGCAGCAGCAGGCCTTCGGGCCAGAAAGAAAGGAGAGAGAATTTGCCTCTTTTTTCTAATTTCATTCCAAAGCAATTTTGAAGACAAAATTCAAATCAAGTTCAAATTTGAGTTCAAACCAAACCATGCCAAAAATTTATATGCAGCAGCATGAATGCACATTCATTGTTGTTAACCTACATTAAATTTTAATTTGATAAACTTTATTATTCTTTCTAAACTTAAATGCTCACAAAAATGCTTAGTAAATCAATTTTACCCTAGTTTCAATTGTTGTAAAATTTAGGGTGTTACAATTCTACCCCCCTTAAAATGAATCTCGTCCTCGAGATTCAGATGATGCTTACTTAAATAACTGTGGGTATGTTTTCCTTAGATCCTCTTCTCTTTCCCAAGTAGCCTCATCCTCGGTATACCGATTCCACTGAACCTTACACATCTTTATAATTCGGCTCCTTGTGACTCTTTCTACCGTCTCCAAAATCTTTAACAGAAACTCCTCATAAGTGAGATCTTCCTTAACCGTAAGCTCCTCTAACGGTATCTACTCTTTAGGTATACGCAAACACTTCTTTAGCTGAGATACATGGAACACATCATGTACACCTGTCAAACTCTCGGGCAATTCCAACTGATAAGCCACCTCTCCACGTCTCTCTAAAATCTTGAAAGGTCCAATATACCTTGGTGCTAACTTCCCTTTCATGTTAAACCTTCTCACACTTCTCATAGGCGACACCTTCAAGTACACATAATCACCTTCTTTGAAAACCAATTCTCTTCTTCTAGTATCGGCATAGCTCTTTTGTTGAGACTGGGCCACTCTCAAGTTATCCCTGATCAACCTTACTTGCTCTTCTGCGTCTCTCAAGACATCTGGTCCAAACACCTGAGTTTCCCCTGTTTGGTTCCAAAACAATGGGGTCCTACACTTTCGTCCATACAAAGCTTCGAAAGATGCCATATTGAGACTTTTCTGATAACTGTTGTTGTACGAGACCTCTGCATAAGGCAAACTCTTGTCTCAACTTGTACCATACTGCAACGCACAAGCTCTCAACATATCCTCTAATATCTAATTAATTCTCTCAGTTTGCCCATCTGTCTGAGGATGATATGTTGTACTAAAGTTCAACTTGGTTCCTAACGAACTATGTACTTGCTGCCAAAAATGAGATATAAATTGGGTACCTCAATCAGACATAATTTTCTTGGGAACTCCATGTAGACAAACTATTCTCTCCATATATAACTGAGCTAACCTCGGCCCATTATAAGTAGTCTTAACCGGTATAAAGTGAGCAACTTTAGTTAATCGATCTACTATTACCCAGATTGAATCATAACCTCTCTGAGTACGTGGTAACCCAACTATGAAATCCATACCAACTTCTTCCCACTTCTATTCATGTATCTTCATTGGTTGTAGCAATCCTATAGGTCTTTGATGTTTAGCCTTGACTCTCTGACAGGTATCACACAAAGCAACATATTCAACATCTCTTTTGAGTCCATACCACCAATACTTCTCTTTTAAGTCCAAATACATCTTAGTACTTCCAGGATGAATAGAATAAGCAGACTCATGTGCCTCACGAAGAATTGCCTCACGTATAGCCTTATCCTCAGGCACACATAGTCTTTTCCCAAACCATAGAGTCCCATTGTCATCCATACGGAATCCTGGTGCCTTACCAATCACTATGTTTTCTGCTATCTCTTTCAACTTCGCATCCTGTAACTGACCCTTACATATTTCTTGCTCTAATTTAGGCTCCGACACCAACTCCACTGCATTTGTGACAAAGCCTAAATTTAGTCGCTTCAACTCGGCACACAACTCACTTGACATCGATGTCACTTGCACCTCATTGGCATAACTCTTCCTACTAAGAGCATCGGCAACAATGTTTGCCTTCCCAGGATAATAGTGTACCTCCAAATCATAATCTTTGATCAACTCTAACCATCGACGCTGTCTCATATTTAGATCTATCTGAGTGAAAATGTACTTCAGACTTTTGTGATCAGTATAGATGTCACTCTTATGCCCAATAAGATAGTGCCTCCATATCTTCAAAGCATGAACTACTGCTGCTAACTCCAAGTCATGAGTAGGATAATTTAACTCATGCTTTCTCAACTGCCGAGATGCATAAGCCACTACTCTACCTTGTTGCATAAGAACACATCCAAGTCCTTGACGAGATGCATCACAATAGATCGAAAAGCTCTTGTTCAGATCTGGCAAAGTCAATACTAGGGCCGTAGTCAACCTCTTCTTCAACTCTTCAAAGTTAGCCTGACACTTCTCGGACCACACAAACTTAGCATTTTTCTCCAACAAGGCTGTCATTGGCTTGGCAAGCTTAGAGAAACCTTCAATGAACCTTCTGTAGTATCCAGCTAATCCCAAAAAACTATGAATCTGTCCCACATCTGTTGGTGGCTTCCAATTCAATACATCTTTCACCTTACCAGGATCTACTACAATTCCACCATTAGAGACAACATGGCCAAGGAAAGAAACTTCCTTCAACTAAAATTCACACTTGCTTCGCTTAGCATACAACTTGTGTTCTCTGAGCTTCTGCAAGACCAACCTTAGATGTTTGGCATGCTCTTCTTCTGTTTTGGAGAATATCAATATATCATCGATGAACACCACCACAAACTTATCCAAAAACTCCATGAACACCTTGTTCATCATGTACATAAAGTAGGCAGGTGCATTGGTCAAACCAAATGACATAACAGTGTACTCATACAAACCATACCTCGTAGTAAAAGCTGTCTTGGGTATGTCTATTGCACGAATCCTCAATTGATGGTAGCCAGAACGAAGATCAATCTTAGAGAAGACACAAGCACCTCTCAACTGATCAAACAAGTCATCAATTCTAGGCAACGGATACTTGTTCTTTATGGTAACCTTATTGAGCGATCGATAGTCAACACACATCCTCTGATTACCATCCTTCTTGTCAACAAATATAACTGGTGCTCCCCAAGGTGATGAACTAGGACGAATAAAACCTTTCTCCTGTAACTCCGTAATTTGTTTCTTAAGTTCTTCTAATTCTTTAACCCCCATTCTATATGGACGCTTAGCTATAGGTGCAGTTCCAGGTAATAATTCAATAATAAACTCAATATCACGGTCAGGTGGCATACCTAGCAAATCATCGGGGAACACATCTAGAAATTCATCCACCACTGGGTCCTCCTGGTTGCCGCTATCATCAAGCTGGTTCACTATGGCTGTCGGCTATGCTTGTATTACAACATTAACACTGATTCTTTCTCCACTAGGTGCGGTCACCACAACTACCTTCTCTTTACACTGGATCACTGCTTGTTGTTGCTTCATCCAGTCCATACCCAGAATCACATCTATACCAGATGCTCTCAACACAATGGGGCTCACTTTAAACTCTACCCCCCTTAAGGATAGACTAGTCGGAAGACAACAATATGAAGCTTGCATACTTCCACCCAGTGAGTTTACTAACATGGGATTTTGCATGGCACATAATGGTATGCTATGGTTTCTAACAAATGCTTGTGATATGAATGAATGTGAAGCTCTAGAATCAAAAAAACTGTGGCAGGGGTTGAGTTGACATTGAACGTACTAAGCATGACTTCTGGTTCTGCAACTGCCGTCTCTGTAGACACATGATTCACCATTCCATACTGTGTTGGCTTCTGGTTGCTGTTCTGCTTCTGAGGGGTTTGCTGATTAGGCTTCTCTGGGCAATTATAAGACAGATGACCTTCTTTGCCACAACGAAAGCACTTGCTGGGGGTGCTAGGGGCACTAGTCTTCATAGGAGTGTTATTGGGTGCTCCCTATCGTGGTGTCTGCTGACCACTCTATTGCTGAGGACATTGATTATCAATCTGCTGCTGGTTTGGGTTGCACTGAGGATACTAACCATGATTCCACTAACTGGGTGGTCCCTGCAACCTCTGCTGAAAGCCTTGCTGAGGGTTGGTACGTGGACGAGTATTGCTCCCAGAGGCCGGTCCCTGAAGCCTCCTCTTCTTGGCCTCCATCTCCTTGCGCTTGTTGTCAATAACAATAGCGTGATTCACCAGTGTCTAAAAATTGGGGTAGGTATTGGACATAAGCTGGAGCTGCAGACCATCATACAGACCTTTGAGAAAGTGGTGTTGCTTGTCAGCATCATTAGCCACTACATTTGGAGCATAGCGTGACAACTGAGCAAACTTGTCACGGTACTCAGCGACGGACATGGATCCCTGCTTCAAAGCTCTGAATTCCTCTTGCTTGAGCTCTATCAGTCCCTCTGGTATGTGATAAGATCTGGAATTCTCCTTAAACTCCTGCTAGGTGACAGGACGAGCGTTGGTGGGACGTCCATACTCGAATGACTCCCACCAGTCCTGAGCTTCTCCCTGAAGTTGTCCTGAAGCGTACAACACTTTCTGTTGATTATCACATTGAGCTATGTTGAGCTGCCTCTCTACTGCATGAAGCCAATCATCTGCTTCCAGTGGATCAGTGGCACAAGAGAACACCGGGGGACGGCCCTTCAAGAATTCACCACGCTTATCACGTGGTGCTCCACCACCCTGTTGGTTCTGCTGATTCTGCACCAACGTTTGCATGAGCTGCGTCTATATTGCCAAGAGTTGTTCAATAGTCGGTGGTGGTGGTGGTGGATGTGGGGGAACACCTCCACGACCTCGGCCTCTTCCTCTTCCAAACATCTGCTTATCAAATATTCAAAATTTATACATTTCCAGGTTAGAATACATTCCGAAAACTTTCTGGACGAGTCTCAACATCAGCAGTTATATAAAACAGTCATATCTTGAGTTCCAGAAATCCAAATAGGGTGTACTTTATATGGTTGGAAAGATTACCAAATTTTCTACAACTTTTATTCAGACCACTTTCCCAGATTCTGTCGTTAGATTACTCAAAAACAGGATACAACCGAAACTATTCCCAGATTCCAGACTGTGCAGTAACTTTAACTTGAAACAGAGATATCTCATGAATCAGATCAGATATGGCGGTGACTCTAGAGGCATTAGAAAGATACTTAAGCCTAGTTGTTCCCATAAAAATTTCATAATCTTTGGTCGTGTATATTTTAATTGGCATTAAGATAAAGGCAGACTGCTCCGAAAAACAGATTCCAAGAGAACAAGATGTGACATACCCAACTATTCATTTATTGACCCAATCTTTAATATTCTTAACTATGGAACTTGCGGACATGCCCATAAAGTTCTAGCACACATTACAAAGATCCAACTCACGTATAAACATAATAACAAATCAACTAAACACACAATGTTCACACCACACTAATAAACTCGACTAGACTCAACTCAACTCGTTCTAATATCGTGTTATTACATAAAGAGGGACTCCAACATCTAGGGGCGATACTTATGGGGAAGCTCCCCATACATCTTTGGCAAATTGAGGCACACCCTTTATTCGTCTATCACCTGCTGGTGCCTCTTGATAGCTTCCTGCTGCGCCTTCAATTGATTCTCCAATCGGCGAATCCTTGACACAGACTCATAACTAAAGTGTACCATCGCTTCAGTGGTTGGATCCGTGCCCTGCGGGTCCATCATCGCCCATCCCAATTCTAGGTGTTGATGAGGAAGGAATCGATATTGATCATCCTTCATGTCCTCGAATCGGCGACCACGGAGGCCTATGCAAGCTTCAGCGGCTGCATCTTCTATGTCGTCCTCCATGGTGACACGGTGACCATGGTGTGCATAGTTTGAATCTAGCTGATACGCGCCTTTCTGCTCATCCTTGATGGTGATGCACACCCTAATCTTCCAGTAGGTGTCTTCAAGAGGGTGCGTATGCTCTTCGCAGGCATATTCTATAGCTGCATCCCAGTCGCTGTAGTAGGTCTGAAGCAGGCTCATGAGTCGGTGATGTGAAACAGAGGATTCACATCCTGGCTTATACCACACCTTTATTGTCCACCCCAATGGCAGGATTGGCTCATCCTCTTCAGCAATGTCTTCCTCTTCATTTTCGGACAAGTCAATGATCTTGACTTCTTGAGGGTCCTCCTGGGCTAGCTTAGGTGTGGACTCAGGCGTGGGCGAATCCAATTCCTATTCCTGAGGTTCTTCCTCCTCAGGCTCCATGGACAAACCTTGTGGCAGGTAGTACCCCCCAGTGCTGATGCGGGCAGTCTTGTGGGAACGAGGCATCTACAGAATTAGACTTAGTTAGATTAGGTTAGAAGCAAAAAAATTCATAATAGAATAAGACAAAAGAAGCATAAAACTTTAGCAAATACCAAGGGTGAGATAGAAAGCATGAAATGAGTGAAGCAAAAGAAGTTAAAAATGACCATTGCTAACTAGGCTTGCATCCTACAGTCAACACGGCTCTGATACCAATCTGTCACACCCAATTTTAAGGATAAAATGGGGTGCAAAACCTTATGTGCGCCCAGGGATCAGTCACACACATATGCCAACAAATTATGAATAGTATCATCTCTAATGTTTATTACATCATGAATAAAACAGAGTTATTACATAAATATAGCGTAGGTAATAAAAAGATCTCTCGCGGAAGCTCCATTTCACAGGGACGTTGACTGGTTGACCACAAGTCTAGTAGTCCTCAGGGAAATCATCATTCTCAAAGTCATCTGTTACCCATCCTGGATTTTTATCCAAATAATGAAAATAAACAAGCGTAAGTACATGTCGTACTCAACAAGTGTAACACGGGGTTCATGAGGCTCAAAAGGCTAGACACAGGTTTAACAGAGATCAGCTTTTAGTTGTCACAATTTTAGCTTATGAGTAGCATCAAGTTGTTTCAATTCCCATTGCCAAACACATGATCAAATGTAAACATGAGTAATGAATAGCATAAACAGATAATACTTAGTGATCATCTATTCCATAAGGGTTCTAAGGCCGCTCATGACCGTGAGCATGGCTGATATACCAGTTTTACACTCTGCAAAAGGTTGTACACTTTCACTGTGAGTCGTGATACCCATATGCCCGGGTTTATAACTCCCAAAACACTTCCAAGGTGAGCAGGCAGGGTCACTATGAAGCCTTTCAAAGGTTCGTCTAACAAGTTAGGGCCGCTAGGTTTCTGTGGCCTACGAATGTAGAGCTCCCCTTCCGACAGGCACAATGACGCGCAGCCTATACACTGACGGATAGAGGCCACACTATATCCAACCCGGAACACACCCCTCTTGTGCCATAAAGGTAAACAAGCTAGAAAAGGTCCTCATACTGAGCTAAAGTCAGAGCCATGTAGCCCTCACAGCTGTACTGTAAGTCTTGGATGATCACTTACAGATAAGTCCTTAGGGAGAGGAATCTGAAGCATTTAGAAAGTAGCTAAACACTCCAGCCCCCTGTTTCCATGTTGCTAAAAAGTCATGTTTTAATGTTCATTGCATATACCATTAGTCAAGTTACAAGATCATGGTTTAATTGAGCACTAGCAAAGCTACCCAAATGCATAACCCATAGGTGACAAGGTAGTAGTTCAATTCTAGGAAATCCCTATCAAGATGACACATGCAACATGAATTTAATGAATTAAAGTGAATAGGAAACAAGGATGATCCCATGCTATACTTGCCTTGAGCAATGTACTCTTGCTGGTCCTGCTCGTCAAAGTCGTACCCTTGACCTCCTGAGAACTGCTCACCGTCTATACTCGATAACCACAGCAACATACAAGCATCCAGGAGCAATCATGCAAAGCAAACAAGGCTATAGATTAGAATAGTACACCAACAGCAAAGAATCAAGATGAAAAGTTTGGAAAACGAATCTACGTCTCGCTATGAACACACGGACGTGAAGATCACAAAAATCGGATCTAAAACGAAAAAGTTATGGATTAAACAAGCTTTCCTTTAGCAAAATAATAGATTAAATCTACTCTCGAATTTTGAAAGTTGGAAATCTACTTTACAGTAACATAAACATGTAGATTACCTAATTACGAACCTAACGCAACTTGAACGGATCAAATCAGAGTTAAAACGGAGAAATTATGGCTAAAACAAGTTGAATGGCAAATCTGTAAATAACTGAAAACATATTTCAACATAACCGAACCAAAGTACGCCTTTAAAAAGAGAAAACGAAATCTGTAAACGCGCTTTGGACTACGGGTTGAATCAGCAATAATTGTAAGGGCGTATCTGCAAAGTCGGCAACGAAAGGGTATCTTTCAATCTGAGCCCTTGGATTAGAAATCGACGGCTGAAAACTGATCCGGCGGGAATAGAGAGAGAGGGGTGCCAGAACAGTGCCTCGGCGGCTTGAACAACGGCGGCGCCATGGCCGGCCAAACAGAGCTCGCGGTTCCCGGCTTGCAGCGCACTATTCGACGAAAGAAAAATACAGGGGGAGAGAGGAAGGGACGGGGATCTCACCCGAACTGGATTGCGCGAATGGGAAGCAGCGACGACGGCTCGGTGCTCGGTGGCAGCGGAGGTCGGCGGCGGCACTGGAACAAAACTCGGCTGCGGCTGCTTGGCGAAGAAAAACGGCCGCCAGATGGGATAGGAGATAGAGGAGGGGTGCGGGCGCTATTTATGGGGCCAGGATCCCTTGGGCGCCATGGCACCATGGATCGTGGCAGCGTCGGACTCAATGGCGATGGCACAGTGTCCGCCTGGGACACGAACAAGAGGAAGGAGGCGGGTCTGACTTGCGGCCCCGGATGGACAGCGGCAGCGGAAGGCGCGTGGGGCCGGCTCTGGAGTGGGCCGAGCAGAGCAGAGAGAGGTGCAGGCCGGCACGGGGAAGAGATGGGCCGCGGCAGCAGGAGGCCTTCGGGCCGGAAAGAAAGGAGAGAGAATTTGCCTCTTTTTTTCTAATTTCGTTCCAAAGCAATTTTGAAGACAAAATTCAAATCAAGTTCAAATTTGAGTTCAAACCAAACCATGCCAAAAATTTATATGCAGCAGCATGAATGCACATTCATTGTTGTTAACCTACATTAAATTTTAATTTGATAAACTTTATTATTTTTTCTAAACTTAAATGCTCACAAAAATGCTTAGTAAATTAATTTTTCCTAGTTTCAATTGTTGTAAAATTTAGGGTGTTACACAAATACAATAAGTTCAATACGAGGATGCAATCTGAGTTTTAACTTAATTAACATGTGGAAAACAATATTACTAGGACCTAAACTCTTTTTGATAAAACTTTTTTGAATGAAAGATGAAAAATCCTAGAATTTCTACTTAACATGTCAAAAACTGCACAACTCGATTACATGTTGAAAGTAAAACTATGATTCATGAAATCGTAGAATAGGACTCAACTAGAATTTATATATCTTAATATTTGGTTTCAACTAAATATATATATCATGATAGAAAAAAGAGACAAATACTAGAAATTCTAACTACATGCCATCATAGCTATTGCATAAAACAACCTAAGAACTAACTCCAACAGCTTGGCTATTCTTGTTATGGAGACTATTTTAGAATTTGTACATCAAAAAGTAGGCTCCAATAGATGTGTTATCTGACTTTGTAAAATAGGAAGCTGAGGACTATCCCTTGATTTTTGGTGGCCATAGAAAGTCAATCATGTGCACTCACTATCTGACTTTATAAAATAGCAAGGATGTTGTGGACCACTTCGTTTTTTAAGGAGCTTTCTATTTTACAAAATGGCTAAACAAAGGAATTTGGCTACTAATTTTATCCAAATTGTTGGAGTTGCTCACATGACTCTACTAGGTTCGTACCCGTGTGTTGCTTCGGGACAACTAAACTTTTATACTAAAAATACACGGATCGCACGATAAGATGACAATACTGTGAAATTAAATACCGATGTTAAAGTGACATTTAATTCAAAAAGCAAAGTTCTTGAAATTAACACGGTCACGGAGAGCGTGGCTCGCAGGCTCATAAACTCTACTATATAGACCTTTCCGTAATGCGGCTAAGATTATGTTTTATATCGATAGGAAAAAATCTCTGATATCTATTTTTTCGTGCGCTAAGAAATCCACGAATAAGTTCCACCGCATCTCCATATCATTCTGTACACATGTTCGAGCATATATGTAAATATTAGTGCCTGTCATATGGGTAATACTACGTGTCTTGAAAAATCTTTTGCAAAACCTTAAAATAAAGTATGTTATACTTACCGTATAAATATGTGTGGTCTATTCCACGCAAGCATATAATATATAATAAGATATCCACTTGAGTGTCTGTGGCAAGATTCACCATCAATAATATGTATTATTATTGCAAGCGACAGTGACTCTGAGCTAGTTACCGGTCTATCATCTGCAATATTTTTTTTACAGATGAATTTCCATTTAAAGATATCCTTGTTCCATTAAAGAATACGTACATTCACTACGGCCATATAGTGCAGGTTAAATCCAGGAGTTTACCTGACATACATCAAATAAATCAAGATACAAATGCTGAAAATGATGCTAACAACAAATCAATTGGTTTTCGAAACTATATAGTTCCTACTTGTCCTCGTCCATGTTTAGCAAATGGTTGCTTGACAAAAACAAAAACAAAAAACTCAGCCTACTATTGCTAGAAATCTATAAATTCGCATGCTAGATGTGTCTATCCTCCGTACCCATGTGTTTAACAAGTGGTACATGTTCGGTGTCTTGGTGATACTGTAAAGACATATATGGACAACATACTAATTTGAAGGAGTAATAAATTTTTAAAGAATGCCATGATCTATGTACCTCGTTTCAGTTTAGACTAAATAAAAAATGTCATAGCAGGAAGCAGAATTGAGTGGGTATAATCAATACTCCCTCCATCCCCAAATAAATCAATCCCTAGAATCTATGCCAGTCAGACTAACTTTATAAAAAAGAGTAACGATATCTATAAGATAAAATGAGCACATTATGAAAATATATTCTATGGTATATAGAGTGATATCAATTTGTTACCATAAATTGTGACGTTTTTTTTCTAGAAATTCAGTCAAAATTTAAAAAGTTTAACTTAAGACAACTCTAGTAATCTAGTAATATATTTATTCAGGGACAGAGGAGTGATAAGTTAGAAGAGGCAGAAACATACGGAGATTTTGAGTTTCATTAAAGCTGCAATTCACAAAATTATGAGTACTACTCCGTAGCACAGCTGAGTAAAACATAACTTTACATGGAGAGAGTATAACCAATAGTTACAGTAGCGCCAGCTGTTCTTCAAAACAGCAGGGGCAGAGCTACGCGCTTTGTTTGGCTGCCCTGCTGCCCGCTCATCGTTGGCCGGCCCTATGCTGTTGTGCCATGTTCTCTCAGATCCTGGACGGGATCAGAGGTGTCGAATTCAACAGGTACGCCACCGCACCGTGTCCGCCGTGCCGCAGCCAAGCTTCACCAGGTAGCACACGTCCGTGAGGACCAACTCCACGCTGCTCAGGTATATCCCAGCAGTTCCAGCTGCAAAACAAATTGGGGGTTTAATTACCAATGCAAATTGAAGTGCGTCTAGGATCATCTGTATGTCTTTGGGGTTTCTGAAACACAAAAGCACTCCGGGCACCTAAATGCCTATCCTTCGACAAGATGGGTATATATAAAAAGACAACTGGTATTAGAGTCATGTAAGTTTGTCGTGAAGAATCAATAAAGCCAGCTACTCTATGCATCGATCAGATCATCAGAATGATGTTGCATTGACATCATGCGGACATGTCCTATTTGCTCACCTGCACCAAGAGCTGCAGTTGCTCTAGACGCCCGATGCGCTTGTGATCTTGTCAAACATGAATCCCTTGCATTCAAAAAAGACCACCACAATACAAACACACTAAGTTCACATCTAGCATAAACACAACTCAATAACCTTCAATTATGGCAACACATACACACACATACTAAAATTCATGCTATTTTTAATTGGTCTGCTATATTGGGCGATTAGAGTTCAAAGTTTCACTTACTCACAACCAGGCTTCTAATGGTTTGGTTGTGACGGCAACTCATCAATCGGCACAAGTGGTCAGGACTCAGGACCTTTTTTTTTAGCTAAGCACGTGCATGGATGACGTTAAATCCTACGGACGGAGGGTTATTATTAGTGTGTATGTATTTTGCAGTTTGCACAAAACTTTGGGCTATGGCCCTGTTCGGCTTACTCTATATTCGGCTTGTTCGGCTTCTTTTTTTAGTCGGAACAATGTTTTTTTCTCACAACATTTCAGCCGGAACAGTATTTTCAGCTAGTTTCAGCCAAGATTCAGCAAGCCGAACAGGACCTGTGTGCTCCAGGCAAGCAGTGAAGCAGATGTCGGTAGGGTTTTTTAGATTCTTGTGTCACCCCGATGTAATATATGATCTTCAAATGCAATAAAAACTTCCATTATTGAAAACAAATGACATATACAACTCAAGCAATAGCATATTGCTATCCTTATTACAAATAGAACTGACGTATGTAGATAATATCGAATTCACCAAAGCATAGTACCTAATAAATTATACTAAGTGGAACACCCTAAAATTTGCTACTTTGAAAATGTAGTTAAATCTATTTAATTTCCAATTTTTGTGCACATGACATGTTGGAAAAAGAATATTTTTCATTATATTAAAATTCATCATAAGAAGTAGCAACATAGATGTGCATACATGCCGGTGCATTTGATTTAATTGGTTGAGAGGTTTAGAATAAATCTCAAAATGTTTTAAATTGTATTTTGAAAAGAATTTGCAAATGACTTTGGAATGTATTGAAAAGAAAAAGAGAATTGGAAAATAAAAGAGTTTAAAAAAATTGTAAAATTTATTTTTGGAAGCCTACAAAAATTTTCTATTTTTATTTGAGTTGAAAAGTATATTTAAAATTCTACTTGAATTTGCATTTGGTTCATAATTGAATTTGATTTTGAAAACAAAATAGAAAAGGATTTGAAAAATGAAAAATCCTCTTCCCTCTCAATTTGGCCTGAAGGCCCACTCACTCTCTTCCTCATTTCCCCTGTGGCCCGCTTCTCATTTTCCCTTCTTCCCTCTCTTCTGGCCTGGAAGCCCAGCAGCCAGCCCCCCGCCCACTCGACCTCCCATCCCACAGACCCAGCCCAGCAGACCACCGGAGCCCAGCTCCTTTCCCCTCACCCGCGGCCCGCTCCCGCTTTTTCCCATCTCCTCTCTCCTCGCGGCCCAGCAAGAGCCAAAGCCCGTGCGTCCCTCTCCTCTCGCTGACGTCCGGGACTCACTGGTCAGGGCTGTCTTCTTCCTCTCGTCCCGGAACCGGACTCTACCGCCACCGCCGATGGAGTCCGCCTCCACCCCGTGTCGCCTTGCCTTGCGCTCCAAGCAGCTTCCTGGCCTTAAATACCAATGTCCGCACCGCTCCGCCCTCCCTATAGCGTTCCAGAGTAACCGCCACCTCGTAGCGCCACCGCGCCGAGCCAAAAACCTAGCGTCGCCGTTTGCCATCGCCCCGCCAAGCCACGCGTCATCTCTGTGCCTCCTCTGCCGTCGAGAATACCATAGGTGAGCTCGCCACCATCCCCTCGCTCGCCCGGTGCCCTCGTTTCGTCCAATCATGAACCGTAGACCGTTTTCCAAGAACGTCGATGAGCTCGGTCGCCGCCGGCCATGTCCACCGCCGCCTCCTCTTCCTGTTCAGGCGCCGACCATGTCTTCTCTCTCACCGATTTGTTTCCGGCCGTCCGATCTGAGATCAACGGCCTAGATTAGAAGATACCCCTTCGCCGGCCTTTTTGCTAAAGAGAGCCCGAGTTTTTACGAAATCAAACCGCCGTCTTGAGTAGTTCAAAAATAATTCAATCAATGCCCCTAGTTTTTATGTTTTGACCCCTGTGTTTTTCCAAAAACAACGCCAGGTCCACAGAGAAGTTTTAATTCATTTTTTTATTTTAAAACTAAAAACGAGTTCAAAATAATTACAAGATTACCACTGATTTTGTTTTGCTCATATTTTCTTCGTTTTAACTCCAATTTGACGCGTTCAACTTGCGTTAGGTCCGTAATTCCATAATCTATATGTTCATACTACTGTTAGATAAGTTTTCAACTTTTAAAATTTAAGGTTAGATTTTATCTATTATTTTATTAAAGGAAATATTGTTTAATTCATATCTTCTACGTTTTAGCTCTGATTTGACCATTTCAAGTTGCGCTAGATTCATTACAACGAGATCTACACGTTAGTAATAATGTTTATCATGTCACTATTTCTAGAATTTCATAGTTTAAACTCTAATTTGAATAATAATTATGCAACTGGATTTTATAAATAAAATATGATTTGTTTTACTTTAGTTTTATAATTCAAATCTAAATTTGACTTAATTCAATCTATATAAGCTTTTATATAGTTAAAACATATGAAGCTTATAGTTTTATATTTTCTCTTATGAGTAGATCTATCGGTAGATGTATCTTTTTCACCGTAGCTCCGATTAGCGTGCTTTTCACGTCTGTGTGTTCGTAACAATGTGTAGAACATCTTTTAAACATTTTTACTTGATGTTTCATATGTTTGTTGTACTGTTCTAATTTAGTTCTATTGTTTGCTTCGTGTATGATTGCATGGATACTTGCATGGTGCTTTATGATCATGTCTAGTCGGTGAGAAGTACGTTGATGAAATAGAAGAAGTTGGTGATCCAGAAGAAGTCTTTTGGAGGTTACAATTCAGTAGAAGAAGGATCTGAGTTTTAAGGCAAGTATAGCATGGAATCTTCCTTGTCCTATACACCTTTAATCATTTAATTCATAGTGCATGTGTCTACCTTAATTACCACTAAGGATTTTCTAGTGCTTTGTTACCTTGTTCCTTGATACCTATGGGTTATTGCATTGGGTAGTATGATGCTAGTGCTCAATTAAAGACCATGATCTTGTAACTTGACTAATGGTATATGCAATAAACATTAAAAGATGTTTTTTAGCAACATAGAACAAGGGGGCTAGAACATTGGGTTGTTTTATGGTACTCTAGATTCCTCTCCCTAAGGACTTATCTGTAAGTGATCATCCAGAACTTATAGTACAACTGTAAGGGCTATATGGCTCTGGCTTTAGCTCGGTATGAGGACATTTTCTAGTTTGTTGGAGGTTACCTTTATTGGCGTAAGAATGACATACCGAATCGGGTATAGGACAACATCTACTCTTATGTGTATAGCCGTAATGGAATTGTACCATTCGATAGGGGTTCCTATATCTGTTTGCCGAGTGAATTTAATGGCCCTAACTTGTTAGACGAATCTTTGAAAGGCTTTATAGTAAACCCTGCCGACCTTCCTTGGTAGTGGGTTAAGAGGCTCGCGACCTCGGGCGAAAGGATAAATCATGACTCACAGTGAACGTGTACAACCTCTGCAAAGTGTAAAACTATTATAACAGTCGTGCTCACGATCACGAACGGCCTTGGAACATTTACGGAATAGATGATGAACACTAATGATAAAGATGCTCATTAATAGTTAATTGTTTATGCTATTCATTATTAATGTTTACCTGATCATGTGTTTATATGGGCTTGTGAATAAACTTGTTGTCACCCAATTGCTAAAAGATGACTCATTAAAAGTTAATCGCAGTTAAACCAGTGTTAGACTTTTGAGCCTCATGAACCCCATGTTATATTCGTTGAGTACGACATGTACTTATGCTTGTTTTATTTTTCAAATATTTGGATAAAAATCCCGGATGGGTACCAGATTGCTAGAGTTTGAAGAAGTTGGGCTTGTGATGAACCAGTCAGTTGTCCCTGTGAAATTGGAGTCCTCACCCGAAGATCGGAGTTGTCTTTCCGCTGTTTATTGTCTAAGGTTATATCCTTTATACTAAGTACGTTATATATTAAGCATTATCTTTTGATATTACCCTTATTTGTGGCTATATGTGATATTTGACTTTCTGGGCTCACATATGGTATATATCTGATTTTGTTGTTAAAACCGGGTGCTACACGAAGCAAGAAAGTGTGCTCATCAGGGGATATCTTTATTGCTGTCAGGATCGAAACACTTTCTGGTAACGAGTGACATTATTTCTTCAATTTCCATCCAAGATGTGACGTCTTGATTTCATGAATGTTGCTGGCTGTTTCTTTCATATTCGCTCGTTCGCTCGGTAATGAATGTGCACAGCAAAGTGCAGCTTGCAGCAATGACGCCAAGCATTGGTGTACTACATTTTCTGGTACCATCTTATTCTGTGCTAGGTCCTTGCACTCTTCTTGGAGTTGAGGATCAATGACGTTATAGATTTGATGTGGAAAATTGCGCTCCACAAAGTTGACAAGGTTGAGTCCGTCCATGAACATAGGATCTGTTGGCCTTTTGCCTGTCATCATCTCTAGAAGTACTATCCCGAAACTGTAAGAATCTCCGGAAATTGATGGATGACCACCTTGAGCATACTCTGAAGAGAGACAAGTACGTGCGCAGAGCTTAGTCGTAGTGACAATAAAATGGGTATGTTAGATAAGGGCAAACTTAATAATTAACTAACAAAGGAATACCTAGAGCAATGTAGCCTATGGTCCCCTTCACACCGATGGAACTAATTGAACCTGGTGGTGTCAAGCGAGAATCAGCATAAAACCTTGCGATGCCGAAGTCTCCCAAAAGCGCATTCATGTCTTCATCCAAAAGAACGTTGCTGGGCTTCAAATCGCAATGAACAGTGGGCCTTCCGCAATCGTGGTGTAAATAGTCCAGTGCATCAGCAATGTTAGCAGCTATGCTTATTGTTTGAGTTAGGCCTAGACGCTTTGCAGCTTTTCCATCCCCTTTCTGGTGTATCCACAAGTCTAGGTTGCCATTAGGCATGAATTCGTAAACTAAAGCTTTAAAATCATTGCCTATATATTGTCCATTGTCGAGCATGCAGTTATGATGGGAAGAAGATTTCGATGTCGAATGCTTCTCAATGCTTCACATTCTGCCATGAAGCTTCTCCCCGCACCTCGCATCTCGAGGTTGAAAACCTTCACTGCCACTTGAAATTTTGATTCCTTTATGGTCCCTCTATACACTGTACCATAGCTTACTTTCCCAACAAGGTTGGATTCTGAAAAACTATTCGTGGCTCGTGCCAGATCATTGTAAGAAACTTTGAGGAAATCGTAGCCACCTAGAGAGGTCGATTCTAAATTTTTTCTTCTTGGCGACTTCTTTTCAAGGAGTAAAAAGCATATCAGCACTAACAGCGACATGAAGCCAAACACCAGGATCAATATTTTAATCAAGTAATATTTGCTGCTGTTTTTCTGAGAACCTGTTGGGCAGGGGGGCAGACGAAGATCTCCTACTCCACCACACAGGCCCTGATTTTCTTCAAGTGAAATGGCAGTGGCATTTTTGAAAACCCCATTTGTTGGTATTTGCCCATGGAGATGATTCTACGAAAGATCCAGTTCGCCAAGCAAATGATAAATCACCTAGATTTGTTGGGATGGTGCCTGATAAACTGTTATGTGAAAGATTCAGCACGCTCAAACTGCTGAAGTTACCAAAATATGCTTGAATGCTCCCTGTCATCAGGTTTTGGTCCATCTGGATGTCAGCTAAGGCTAGACATTGGCCGAAACTATCAGGAATTTCTCCACTAAGCATATTTGCTGAGAGATGTATGTTGAATAGTTGCTTAAGGTTACCAACCTATGGAGGAATGTTGCCTTGAAGATTATTGTCACTTAAGTCTAACTTTTGAAGTCTTTGAAGATTTCCTAAGTTCTGAGGTATGCTACCAGTGAGACTGTTTTCATCTAGTGTTAATTGAACCAACCCAGAGAGTTTTCCTATATTTGGTGGGATTGTACCTGACAGCTTGTTTCCACCTAAAATTAAGTACTGAAGAGTAGATGATAAGTTACCGACTGAATTTGGTATGACCCCCTGCATCTGATTGTTTGATACTGCTAGCACTTGTAGAGCCCTGCAGTTTCCTAGCGCATGTAAGAATTCCCAGCTTTCACTATCTTTTGCTTCAAGCATGTTCAAACCAAGGTCTAGTCTAAATAAACTTGAAAGCTTCCCGAGGGAGCTAGGGATCAGACCAGTGAAGTTGTTAGTCTGTAGATCTATGTCTTGTAGCATTGAAGCATTACCTAAGGAATCTGGTATGTGACCTTCCAGCCAATTCTGGCCCATGTATAGAATTTCTAAATTGGAGAGACGATCACCCATATTGCTTGGTAGGCTCCCTCTTAGTTGATTTCTACCCAAATCTATTCCTAGAAGTAAGGACAAATTAAATAGGCTTGCAGGGATAGTACCTGATAGGTTATTTCCCCCCAGGACCAGCATCAAAATATTTGAAAAGTGGCCAAGTTCATCAGGAATTGTTCCTTCAAGTTGATTTACTTGAAGATAAAACTCTTTTATATGGGTGATGTTACCAAGGGTTGGCGGGATAGTCCCTCTAAGATTATTGTTATTAAGGGCAAAATAGACTAGATTCTTAAGGAGACCTATTTCCCGAGGAATTGCACCATTGAGTAAGTTATGGTAGAGATGCAACTCCTTAAGGTTGGAACAATTTGTGAGCGTGTTTGGAATAACCCCATCCAATGAGTTGTAGCTCAGATTAAGGATTTGCATCTTCTGGAGATTGTTGAGATGTGGTATTTGGCCAGAGAACTGATTGGTAGACAGGTCTAGTGTATGAAGGAATGTTAGGTTTCCAACAGATGGGGAAATCGGGCCTGACAGGCCTTGGTTGTAAAGTTTGAGTGCCGTTACTCGCCCGTGGTTCTTCTGGTTACATGTGACACCACTCCAGTTGCAGTAGTGGATGCTAGTGTTCCACGAGCTCAAGGATCCTAAAGGATCTGTGGTGACTGCCTTGAAATCAATCAAGGCGAGCATGTCCGTGCTATTCTCAGGGACGGTGGAGCAACAGACATTCCCTACACCATGAGACAGCAGACACAATGCTAGCAGTAGCATCAGCATGGTGAGTTTCACTTTCACCTGCCGGTCCTCGGCCATTAGGGCCTCGTTACCTGCAAAATACGTGGTATAAATATTGTGGTGTACTACTATGATTACCGGCGAAGCTAGCTACTTTATGCTAGCACATGCTGCTCTGCCCTCTTGCCATGCATGTACAATATTATGGAAATGGAAGTAAGGAACTGCACTCGACCAGTAAAGTATATAATGCTAGCAATCCAAATAAGCACAAGGTTTAACTTTGTTTTTGTTTTGATGAAACTGGAGGGGTTTGAACCCCTACAGGATTTTATTTAGAGCAAGAAGGAATAAGTTAGAGAGTACTAGCAAAATTAAGAAACGAAAAAAGAAAGGAAGAAAATGAGCCCAAACAAAGATATTAACTTTGTCAATGTTCGAATTGCGCTGCAAGCAATTGATGCATGACGAGTAACAGCAGAGCCCAGACCAACATAATAATTGCTGAAGTAGTACTAGAAGCCTAGAACTGAGCACCAGGAGGAAATAGAACAACGGACCTCTGCTTGGCCGAAGGCCGAAGCGTCTTTTCTTGTGTGGCTTTGCCGGGTGGTGTAACGTATGAGCTGTTATGATCCGTGAGCTTTGGTTTAGATGCTCAGCTGCCTGCCCAGGGGTTTAAAAACAGTTTTACAGCCGCATACATCCACACACTTCCGTCATCATCACGCCTCATCTCGGCTTAGCTTGACCGCCGTTGCAGCGAAGACCCGGAGTCCGTCAAAGTCGTCAGCTGTTGGGTCGACACGGTGGACCACAGTAAGGGTAAATAGTTCTTTCTAAAATTTAATCGTGCTGGCTAATCAAAATAAGTGTGAAATTAAATTTATTGGTCTAGGCAAGACTACAACCCTCTATCTATGTTCTCTAGCACCTTGCAAAGATCGTAATTAAACAACTAAGGTGCCAAGCTAGCTAGAGCTTCACCTATCCAATTCTACGAGCAACGTCACACAAACCTATGCCATTAATATTTTGCACACCGAGGAGCTCCTACACAATTCTAGTAAGCAAAAGCACAAAGCTTCTAAGCTCACTAGCAATGCTCAATAACAAGGCAACCAATACCAAATTAGATAGCGCAAATACTTAATTACACCAACTAAGCAATATGACTAACAAGGTTACACAAACTAAATTAGCCACACAAGGGAGCTATTTCTATGCTACACAAGCAAAAAGGTAACTAGTGAGCTACACAAGCTAACTAATTACAAGAGCAACTACACAAGCACAATGTATATGAAAGTAATTACAAGTTTGTGTAAGGGGATTGTAAACCAACGGGAAGAACAATATTGACACGGTGATTTTTCTTCCGAGGTTCACGTGCTTGCCAACACAATACGTCCCCGTTGAGACAAGCTCCAAGGTTGCCGCCGGTCCTCTTGCTAGTGGTGACCCGCAAGTCACTCTCCCACGTGGAGTGCTTACCACAAGCTCTAGCACTTGACCCGGCCGGACACTTGTCACCCTTCGCGTCTCGCTCTACTAGAATTGCTCTTCGCGGCTCCCGCGGGGCGAGCACAATACCCCTCACAAAGCGCTTCTCCGAAGCAACGCACAAGCTTCTTGCGGGCTTCGACGGAGACCACCACCAAGCCGTCTAGGAGGTGACAACCTCCAAGAATAACAAGCACCATCGGCTTGCAACTCGATCACCTAGTGCCACTTGATGCAACCTCACGATGCAATCGCACTAGAATCGCTTACTCACTCAATCGGATAAACACTATCAAGGTAGAGTGAGTTGGAGGGCTCCCAAGCAACACCACATAAGCCACCAAGGCTCTAGTGTGCTCAGCTCTACTAAGCTTACAGCCAAAGGCCGACCAACACTTCTATTTATAGCCCCATAGGCTAAAATAGCTGTTACCCCTTCACTGGATAAAAATCATAGCGACCGGATGCACCCGGCCAACGTCCGGTCAATCGATGCACGCCACGTGTCGCCTTCGTTCAACCTCAGTCGCTTGATCTCAACGGTCGACGCCGGGCGCCAACGGTCAAGTGATGACCGGACGCACCTCTACGCCAATACCAGATGCGCCACCGCCTGAGTCCGGTCGTTTCCAGAGAGCTCCCCGAGCCTCTGTTTTGCGACCGGACGTGTCCGCTCCTGCACGACCGAACGCAGACTAGCCAGAGTCCGGTCGTTTCCAGAGAGCTCCCCGAGCCTCTGTTTTGTGACCGGACGCGTCCGGTGCTGCACGACCGAACGCAGACCACCGTTCGATTAGCTCAGCGCCTGCGCGCCAACTCCAGCGTCGCCTACATCACCATACGTCACTCGCGACCAGACGCAGGCCCTGTGCGTCCAATCACCTTTACTGTGCAGCGTCTGGTCACTTGACCGAGACCACACCCAACTGTTGTCACTGACCGGACGCACCGGTCCTACCGAGGCCAGCTTCCAGTCACTCACAGTGACCCCTTCTCGCCTCTGTTTCATCGCCGAGTTGATCCACATCAACTCCAACTTCTTCTCCTTTGTAAATGTGCCAACACCACTAAGTGTACACCACTATGTGTATGTTTGTTAGCTTTTCATAAACATTTTCCAAAGGATTAGCCACTCAACTTGCCACGCTACTCGATCCTAGCGACGATGCAAAGTTAGATCACTCGAGTGACACTAGATGACCAATATGCAAACAAGTTTGCCCCTCTTGATAGTACGGCCATCTATCCTAAACCCGGTCATCAACTTCTCTACACACCTATGACCGGTGAAATGAAATGCCCTAGGTTATACCTTTGCCTTGCGCATTCCATTCCATCCCTTCCAATGTTGATGCAACACACGCACCAACACGATCAACATTGATATGATCCACTTCATATCATCGCGTGATCATATTGGTTCATCGATCTTGACTTCACTTGCTTTTCACCATTGCCTTCATCCATCGGAGCCAAGTCTTGCTCAAGCTTTACCACCACACGGTCCATTGCTCCAAAACCTTTAACTTGCCCTTCACGCTTGTAACCAGTCCATCAAGCCAAGTCATGTCTTGATCTTCTCCATCTTGATCACATGACTTAGTGTCATGTCTCATGTGCAATGAGCTCCTTCATCATCACATGTGTGAGCTTTGCAACATCTTCGAGCCATTTCCACCTTCATGGCATATGTTGCTCACACACATGTACCTATGGACTAATCACCGGTGTATCTCACATAAACATAATTAGTCCACCTAGGTTGTCACTCAATTACCAAAACCACACAAGGATCTTTCAATCTCCCCCTTTTTGGTAATTGATGACAACTCTATAAAGATATGGAAATTAAGCTCTTTTGGATTCATGTTGCTTGCCCAAACAATTTTACCATATGTAAATGATTTTGGACAAGTACCACAAACCTGAAATAGTAGTATTAGCCCCCCATACATATGTGCTAGAGTGTTTAGTTTGAAACTCGCACATATGCATAGATTGTAATTGTGGGAGAGTAATTACTACCAAATGATGCTAAGGTGTATAGAGTAAACCTTTGAAGCGTGATACCAATCGGAGTTGCACCTTTAAGTTCATCCTTAGCACCATGGATAGCTAGATATCACTTGGAAATAAAATCACTAGATACCTCATGAGATCAACATTAAAAGCAAGGTACTAGCATTACTTGAAAAGCATACCAAGTGTCTAGCTATCATCCTATGCATGCTAGTCTTAATTTCATCAATCAAATTCTTCAACTAGCATACACCACACAAGCATGCATATTGAATTTTAAAAGCTTATACAATGCAAGCAAGCACATGACTATGCACATATCAAATGCAACAATCAAGGTTCATGAGCTTGCTCCCCCTACTTGTGTGCTTCTCTTGTCCAAGAATTTTGACCCATCTCTTATCTTCAATGTTGCTCCCTCTTTGTCCATATCCATGTCCAACATCTACTTCTTTGTCTCAATCTCTCCCAAACTTCTTTGTCTCAATCTCTCCCAAAGCTTTCATATCTTTGTACAATCTCTCCCCCTTTGTCATCAATTTCCATAAAAGATGTGCATCTTATTGATTCAAAGGTTTGCATTTGGGGTAGATAGTTGAGACTTGAATCTTGCATTTTTTATGGACATCACTTGATTGTTGGAATGACACCACTTGTAGATACCACTTGTAGGGCTTCTTGAGATACTACACATAGGATCTTTGATCTTGATACCAATTGGTGGGACACCTCCCCCTAAGTCATTTCATGGGTCATCCATTTGATAAACTTGAGCTCTTGTAGGTGAGGAATGCATTCTTCATTTGATGATCACTTAAAGTTGAGGATCACTTGTGGAACCATTGTCTTGCATGATTGATACCACGTGTAGATGTGATACCACTTGAAAGAATCTTCTAGTATCGAACCACTTGTTGGATTTATCAATAAAAACCATTTCTTGAACCTTTGCTATCTTCATGAGTACCACTTATAGGATATCACTTATGAGTTGATCTAGACATCACTTGTGAATACTTGATGAAATACTTGAGTCTAGATACCACTTGAAACAAACAAACTAGATATCCATGTGCATTGTTGTCTTGTGCTTGTACTCTTATCACTATCATGAGCTTCTATGGTTGACTTGAACTAAATTGATTTACCTAAGCTTCTAAGTCTGGTTTGAACCAATGACAAGCTTCTTCACACCTCTTATATGGGTTATCTTGCCAATGTTGTACTTGTCACTTGTTGGCAATCCAAAATAAATCAAGAACTTGGGTTTACTAGCTCATGAACAAATTCATATACTAACCACTAGATCAACTAATCATTCAAGCAATAGTGGTAGGCTATAAATTTAAACATTTCATTTGTTATGCATGATCCTATGAAGCATGTACTATATGCACTAATCGCATACTAGTAAGGGATGAAATGATCATGCACATTACAATGATACCTTTGCTATGTTGAAGTAGAGGATAGTCACATAGATTCCAATTCATTACTCCAATAGCAATGTGAAGTCCAATTATAAGCTTGATGAAGACCAATCATGAATAATGAAATCTATTCTTCACTCATATGATTTGAGAACCACTAATATGATCAAGTGCACTATCTTGTTGTGGTTAGCTTGCTTCATCTTTTGATCAATGCTTGTATAAGAGAACTATTTGGAATACCAATTGAATTATCATGACTAGCTTCCTTTTGGGTGTTGCTTGCTTTTCTTGATCAACCCTTTTGATTGCTTCAACTAAGCATCTCAAATATTCCTTGGATCACCACTTCCATGTTAGCCTTTCAAGCACCACACTTGGTTTACCTACACATAGGCGGCAAGCCCCTACACTAGGGAGAAGTGACCTCTCTCCAAAGAACCATTCTTGACACTCACTTGAAATAACTTGATTGATTGATCCAAGTGATGAACTTAACTTGATAAGTAACCTTGATTCCTTCTTTAAGTCCTTTTCTTTCTACTTGTTTAAGTCCTATATTGATCTTCCAATTGTAGTACCAAATGTGTGCAAAGTATATTCCACAATCAAATTGCCTTGTACTCTTTGCTTGTCATGCTTCTAGATCATCTCAAAACCAAACTTAGGTACCTCAACCACTTATAAACATGTTTCCAACTTGAGGACCTTTCAATCAAAGTGACTCTAGATCAATCCAACATTTATCAGTTTTCTAGCAGATTTTGTACCCTTTATTGAAAAATGCATATCTCCCAAAGTATAAATCCAAATACCACGAGATTTGGTGGATATGTGCTTCACTAAGTTATATAGTAGCTGTAAAAATTTGAGCTTTATTTGACTTCTATATTGCTACCAGATTTTAATTCTTCCACCACTGTTACATGCTGAAAACTGCTGCACTATAGCTGACAAGATCCACTCCAAAACCAAAGCATGTCTTATCCAATTCTCATAAAATTTATACAGCATCTTATACCATAAGTCTAGAGCATGTATACAAATTTTCATGCCAATCAAATAAGTTTGGTCACTCAAACATGGCTAAGATCACAGCTGGCTTAGATTTTGTAATATAGGATAGATTTCAACAATTGAGCTATACTTCATCAAATGTGAATCAAACTTGAAACTAACTTGTTTAAATACTTCCACAAGATATATATCCATTCAATCCACTTACTAAATGTCATCTTATGAACTTATCCAACACAAATCAATCCAAACTTGATTAAGCTATTTATCCATTCAAACATCTCATAGCAAGCAACATTGCATATTTATCCAATTCAATCAACTCATATTGTCGGGTTCATAAACCTGGGGTCCCTCGCGGACTAGCTTTCCAACGAAGGCTCGGCCCAAGCAGACAAACGCGCAACTCATGGGCCGGCCCAAGTACCTAAAACAACAGGCTAGAAGGGCGATCCAAATCTCTAACCCGAAGGCCTGGCCAAGGAGGAACAGGCGCCCGCTCTAGACTCCGGCCCACCTCTCTAAACCAGAGCGCTCGCTCCGGTCTCCAGCCCACCTCCAGACGGTCTCTCCAACCAGAAGGCCTGGCCGAGGAGGAATGGCGCCTGCTTCAAACTCTGACCCACCTCTCCAATCAGAGTGCTCGCTTCGGTCTCCAGCCCACCTCCGGACGGCCTCTCCGACCGGAAGGCCTGGCCAAACACCGCTTCCAACTCCGACCAGGGATGAACCAAACCCCTGCTCATTATTCTTCTCTGACTGGCGTGATTAGAGCCGACTGGGATCAACCGACCAGGGATGCCCGCTCGGTAAGGACTAGGAAACGGATGGTGAAAGAAAGGCAGGGCGCATGAGTCAAACCGCGATATCGAGGACCGTACCCAATACACCTGCAGAAACAGTACTCTGCGACCTCCCTGGCATGATAGAACCCAAGCAGTGTTGTAGGCACCGACATTTCCCCTATAGTATTGTGGGCGCCATTAACTCCCATACGGTAAGGCTCCCCCCACATGCCTCTGGGCATCGACAGTGTTTTGGGCGCTAGCATTTACCATACCAGGCGAACATGGTAGAACCCCTTGCATGCCTCCAGGTATCAACAGTGTGGCAGGCGCCGATGTCTGCCATACCCGAAGAAGACAACACAACCTCCCACATGCATCTGACATCCAACAGTATTGTGGGCGCCTATCATCATCCTATACCCACCCACGTGGGCAACAAGGCTTAGTAGCATACGTACTCTCTCCCTCTCACTTGTATGGCTATCCCCTTCATCTATAAAAGGGGATGCGCTCTCTCCTAACAGATAAGTTGATTCAGATTCATTAGATCGATCAAGTTCACTACTACACAACAGCAGAACCACCAGGTTCAAACCACGAGCACACGCTCGAACACTTAGCTCATAGCAGGGCTCCCGTCACTCTTGGCCCTTCTGACCAGAGTCCGACTGGACCTCTTGTACCCCCCATCTTTCTCTTTCTCGTTTGTAACCCCACTGCAAACTTTGAGCATCTGGGCTCAGGAATAAAGTCACCGACCGACTCAAACTGGACATAGGGCACATTGCCTGAACCAGTATAAATCCTATGTCATTGAGTGCTAGGCCACCTCCGATCACAATATACGGCAAAACTATAAATATTTACGTGTTAGTCACTTTCTGCACCGACACATATGCACCCAAATAAAATGATCAACAAGAGATATACTTTAGTTAGCTCATGATCAATCAATTTTGCAAGCTTCAACTCAAGTTCTTGCAAGCCATCAAATATATATATATATATATATATATATATATATATATATATATATATATATATCCAATAAATCATCCACAACGTGAATATGACACTTGTATGTTGTAGCACCTTTGGACTTTACTAATTCTTGGCTTGGCATTGGGATAGGATGTGCACTAGGATTCATATCTTGACTCAACATATGATGATCAATATAAAATTAATTGAATCAAGTCTCCAATGCTGATGGTACCTACAATCAATCATCCACTTTTTGAAGGCACCCAAACTAGTTTGGGTCCTCTCAAGTTAGGAGCAACATACTTAGGCATAGCCTTAGTATGAGTAGCAGGATGTTTTGCAATAGCAACCATAGAGGTACCATTACCATCCTTCCTAAGCATAGAATCATCATCAATTGAAATAGGCTTAGGTGTGTTACTTAGGGGACATGAATGTGCCATGTGTCCCCTTTTCCGATATGAGTAGCACTTTCTCTTTGATTGAGCCTTCTCTTCCTTGCTCATGTGGTGCTTCCTATTGCCTTGCCTCTCATGGATTGCTTGAGCCTTCTTCTCAAGTTTGGTAGGACACTTAGAGGCAAAGTGTCCCGTATTTCCACACTTGAAGCACTTAATGTGAGCATAGATTTTCTTCACATCTTGTGTCTTGCTCATCATCTTGGCATCTTGAGTTTGCATTGGATGCCTTGCCTTTCCACCCCTTCTAGTTTTCTTCTTCGTCGTCATCAAGTCACCACCATCTTCATGATAGATCTTGACTTGCTCTTGGGGTGTCTTCCTTTGCTCAACTTGTGACTTTAGTTGAGGCTCTTCTAGTTGCTTCACCAATTGCTTGGTTGGGCACATTGATGTAAGATGACCCCAAGTGCGGCACTTGAAGCACTTCACATGCTTGAGCATCTCTTCTTCTTTTATCTTCTTTAGCTTCTCAATGTTAGGGCAACCATTTGTAAGGTGTCCCGCTTCATGACACCGATAGCACATGGTATGAGAGAGCTTTCTTTGTTATAGCTTCTTCATCTTTCTTTCTCTCTCTTTCGCCCTTTGTCATCTTCTTGAAGCCAAGGCCACACTTGTCACCATAGTTTCTTTGAGTCTTCAACATGTGCTCAAAGATGACTTTTGAGTTGTAGCACCTCTCTAACTTGATGCTCAATTTCTTCACTTCATTTTTGAGCTGATTGTTCTCCTTCAAAAGGTTAGCCTCACAAGACATAGAAGTAGAACAAGCATCTATATGTAAAGAACATGGTATTTCTAATAAATCATCACAAGAGGTGGATACATGTAGGGATGAAAACGGTCGGAAAACCTCTCAATCATTTTCTACTTCTATATTTGAATATGAAAATGAAAACAAAAGCGGTAAAGCCGGACACGAAAACGAACACGAACTTACGGAATATCAAAAATTTCGAAAACGAACTAATTCGAGCGGAATTATGTCGAACATGGTCGGTATACAAAAAATCAATATGAAATATTGACCCGTAGGACCAAGTGCATAACAATTAACAAGTACATAATAATTAATAAGTCCTACAACTTTCTTAAAAAGTATCTCCATTCGACACGATGTAAGGAAGATATGATTTTTTAAGGCAACAAGCGCTTGTACGCGATTAATATATCACTGACTTTGTTTAATTTTTTTGAACATCTTCAAGACATCAAATGAAAAAACTAAGAACTAGAAAGTTGTAGATCTCGTCGAGAGCTATAATTTTCATATAAAAATCATCTTCATCCGAGATTGTATGAAAAAGATATAATTTTTCTAAGGTTGGACTTGTAGTGGGCCAAATTTGGTTTAAACCGAATTTCGAATTCGGGATATTCTGAATTAAAAGTAGAAAAGTAGAAAACGGTTGAAAAAATGTATAAACCGTTTTTGTTCTGATTTCGAATTTGGTGTTCTGAATTTTGAACCGAATTCGAATTTGTTCGAAAATACGAATTCGATCGGATTAAATATAGAAAACGATACGGTTCGGTACGGGATATTTCCGTACCGTTTTCATCCTTAGATACATGCTTCTTACCTACATCACAAGGGTTAGCAACAATATGTGATTGGTCAATTGACCCATGTGATGAGCTTTCGCAAGTTTTAGCTTTTCCATTGGAAAGCTCCTTAATGAGAAAAGTATGGTCTTGTACCAAGTTATCATGAGCAACACTTAGTTCCTCATGAGCCAATTTTAGCTCCTCATGTGAACAAGTAGTAACATAAAGTAGATGCTTTTGTTGTTCACATGCATTCTTTAGAAAAGAGTTTTCAATTTTCAATTTTTCGGTTTTAGCCATCTCTTTTTCTAAAGCTTTGATCATGCAACCATATCTATCTAGAAGCTCCTCATATGAATCAAGATCAATCACATTTGCATTAGATACCTTAGTGTCACCTTATGACATGAAGCAATGTGATGTAGTTGGAGAGATTGAAGAAACATCACTCTCATAGCCCGAGCATGATCCATCATTATCACCATCAAGTGTGCATGGAGTAGCATCATCATTGGCATCACTTGTAGCATCATCATCAATCTTATCAAGTGATCTTGTGGTATGATCATCATCATCATCACTTGACCATGAGGTGGAGCAATCTTTCATAATCACCAAATCGTGGTCATGCTCAACACACTCATACGCCTCCTTCTTAGGCTCATCATCATCAGAGACAGTCCCATACTTCTCATTGAGATAACTCTAAATCTCATGGACGGTCTTCATGTCAATGATCTCTCCAAATATGCTATCATCCAAAGATCTAGACATGATGTCAATAGCTTGGGTGTTAAGATCTAGGCATTTCTCTTGTGCTTGAGTTAGATTATTTTCATCCAACACATGAGAAAAGCCTACATCTACCATCCACCACATTTGAGGGCAAATAAACTTAAAATTGCATATCATCCAATTTTTCCACCGTGCAAAGTGTGTGCCATCAAAAATATGTGGACAATCAATATCTAGCCCAAAGTTCACCATCCTCTCGGGTTGGTAAAGACCACAAATAAGAGACCTTGCTCTGATACCACTTG
Source organism: Miscanthus floridulus (assembly GCF_019320115.1). Lineage (NCBI taxonomy): Eukaryota > Viridiplantae > Streptophyta > Magnoliopsida > Poales > Poaceae > Miscanthus > Miscanthus floridulus. The sequence goes on from NC_089586.1 coordinate 95,920,879, forward strand.
TAGGATCGAGATGACGGACTAGAGGGGGGTGAATAGTCTTTTCTAAAACTTAATCGTGTCGACTAACCGAAACAAGTGCGGAATTAAATCATCGGTTTAGCCAAGACTACACCCCTCTATCTATGTTCTCTAGCACCTTGCAAAGATCGTAATTAAGCAACTAAGGTGACAAGCTAGCTAGAGCTTCACCTATCCAATTCTAGGAGCAAGGTCACACAAACCTATGCCACTAATATTTTGCACACCGGAGAGCTCCTACACAATTCTAGTAAGTAAAAGCACAAAGCTCCTAAGCTCACTAGCAATGCTCAATAACAAGGCAACCAATGCCAAATTAGAGAGCGCAAATAATTAGCTACACAAACTAAGCAATGTGACTAATAAGGTTACACAAACCAAATTAGCCACGCAAGGGAGCTACTACTATGCTACACAAGCAAGAAGGTAAATAGTGAGCGACACATGCTAACTAATTACAAGAGCAACCACACAAGCACAATTTATATGAAAGTAATTACAAGCTTGTGTAAGGGGATTGCAAACCAATGGAAGAACAATGTTGACATGGTGATTCTTCTTCTGAGGTTCACGTGCTTGCCAACATGCTACATCCCCATTGAGACAAGCTCCAAGGTTGCCGCAGGTCCTCTTGCTAGTGGTGACCCGCAAGTCACACTCTCCCATGTGGAGTGCTTACCACAAGCTCTAGCACTTGACCCGGTCGGACCACTTGTCGTCCTTCGTGTCTCGCTCTACTAGAGTTGCTCTTCGTGGCTCCCGTGGGGCGAGCACAATACTCCTCACAAAGCTCTTCTCCGAAGCACCAAACAAGCTTCTTGCGGGCTTCGATGGAGACCACCACCAAGCCATCTAGGAGGTGACAACCTCCAAGAGTAACAAGCACCACCGGCTTGTAACTCAATCACCTAGTGCCACTTGATGCAACCTCACGATTCAATCACACTAGAATCTCTTACTCAATCGGATGAACACTATCAAGCTAGAGTGAGTTAGAGGGCTCCCAAGCACCACCACATAAGCCACCAAGGCTCTAGTGTGCTCAGTTCTACTAAGCTTATAGCCAAAGGCCGACCAACACTTCTATTTATAGCCCCACAGGCTAAAATAGCCGTTACCCCTTCACTGGGTAAAAATCATAGCGACCGAACGCGCCGGTCGAATTGACCGGACGCACCCGGCCAGCGTCCGGTCAACGGATGCACGCCACACGTCGCCTTTATTCAACCTCAGTCGCTTGATCTCAACGGTCGGCGCCGCACGCCAACGGTCAAGTGATGACCAAACGCACCTCTACGCTAAGACCAAACGCGCCACCGCCTGAGTCCGGTCATTTCCATAGAGCTCCCCAATCCTCTATTTTGCGACCGGACGGGTCCGGTCCCGCACGACCGGACACAGACTAGCCAGAGTCCGATCATTTCTAGAGAGCTCCCTAAGCCTCTATTTTGCTACCGGATGCATCTGGTGCTGCATGATCGGACGTAGACCAGCGTCCGATCAGCTTAGCGTCTACGCGCCAACTCCAGCACCACCTACGTCACCATACGTCACATGTGACCAGAAGCAGGCCCTACACGTTCGATCACCTTTACTGTGCAGTGTCCGGTCACTTGATCGAGACCACACCCAACTGCTGTCACTGACCGAACGCACCAGTCCTGCCGAGGCCAGCGTCCGGTCACTCACAGTGACCCCATCTCGCCTCCGTTTCATCGCTGAGTTGATCCACATCAACTCTAACTTCTTCTCCTTCATAAATGTGCCAACCCCACCAAGTGTACACCACTATGTGTATGTTTGTTAGCTTTTCACAAACATTTTCCAAAGGATTACCCACTCAACTTGCCATGCCACTTGATCCTAGCGATGATGCAAAGTTAGATCACTCGAGTGGCACTAGATGACCGATATGCAAACAAGTTTGCCTCTCTTGATAGTACGGCTATCTATCCTAAACTCGATCATCAACTTCTATACACACCTATGACCGGTGAAATGAAATACCCTAGGTTATACCTTTGCCTTGCGCATTCCATTCCATCCCTTCCAATGTTGATGCAACACATGCACCAACATGATCAACAATGATATGATCCACTTCATATCATCACGTGATCATATTGGTTCATCGATCTTGACTTCACTTGCTTTTCACTGTTGCCTTCATCCATCGGTGCCAAGTCTTGCTCAAGCTTCACCGCCATGCGGTCCATTGCTCTAAAGCCTTCAACTTGCCCTTCACACTTGCAACCAGCCCATCAAGCCAAGTCATGTCTTGATCTTCTCTACTTTGATCACATGACTCAATGTCATGTCTCATGTGCAATGAGCTCCTTCATCATCACATGTGTGAGCTTTGCAACATCTTTGAGCCATTTCTACCTTCATGGCATATGTTGCTCACACACATGTACCTATGGACTAATCACATGTGTATCTCACATAAACACAATTAGTCCACCTAGGTTATCACTCAATTACTAAAACCATACAAGGACCTTTCAATCCTTAATTTATTTACTAATGACAAATATTAGAAGACATAGATAAGCTAGTCTGCTAGATTTTTTTGGCCCAGGAAATCCAACATCTAGGAGTATATTCCATACCATGGATTTGGTTGTCCATGATCAACCCAACCAAATGTTGCACATCCATGGATGGTCCCATCCTATCCATGGATATCAAGCAACCAAACGCACAGTAAAGTAAAAAGTCGTCGAAGCTGACTACACGATGGGTTGGACGTAGGCAGCTAGGCGTAATGGATTTCGTAATTACTCATCCTAGCTGTAGTGTGGAAGTCTAAGACTAGTCTCAATGGGAGTTTCATAAGACCTTCATAGCATTAAATAAGCTAACATGGCATTGAATAAATAAATAAATAAATAGAGGCCAGTCTTAGTGAGAGTTTAATGAGAGTTTCATTCGAATTTGAATTTAATAGCCTGCTCATATGTATTTTTGTCACTTGGCAGTGTTTTAATGAAGAGAGAGAATAAGTGAGTTTTATGGGAATGAAACTCTCTTAGCACGATTACCGACTCTCTATGAGTCTTAGAATTAAATGTCTATAAAACCATAGAATAAAACTTTGCATTGAGAGTGGGTGTTTTGTCCAAATTTTATTTCATTCTTGACGTGACGGTCTTGGAAATAACACAATAAAACTCTCCACTAAGACTGGTCCAAAGGTTTCATGGAATGAAACTCACCTGCATTATTTCCATAACATTGAGCCTTGCAAACTAGGATATGAAACACACCATTAAGACTAGCCTAATAGCTAGCCGTATTTACTTTTTAACATCTCAGGCTCTTGGCAATTCGTTTCCTACCACGATGGGCAAGCAGCAGTGTTCTGGCCACCAGGACATTTCGATGGCCAACATGGCGACTGCGAATCTGATGTCCAGACAGGGGATAAAAGAACAAAGAGGTTAGTGGAAGTTGTGTCGTTATACTATGAATATAGCTATTAACAACCATGGGTTACGCTGTTAACTAACGTTTAACAACACTTCGATTCGATTACTTCCTTCCTAGATCGCTATTACACAAATTATAGCAAAAAAATGTATCGCCATAAGTGAATTTCTATCCTGAATCCACCACTGGCATCTTCCCCATCCCCGCCCCACCAGCCTCGATCTCGTATTGTCGCGCATGCCTCTGGTCAGGGCGCTTTTATACAACCATCCATGGCACTCCTCTGCCCTCTTCGCTCTCGGCCCTCCACCCTCTTTGCTCCCGGTCATGGCGCCCCACCACCCCTTTGTACCTAGCCATAATAGAGCTCATTGGCCCCCTCCGCCTTCACCAGTGGCTCCCCTCCTCCCTCTCATTGGTGGCTCCCTCCCGGCGGATCAAGGGACGGGCGTGCGGATCCGGTGGCGGCGTGGGGTTGGTAGTGGCGGTATGGTCCTTGGCGGTAGATCTAGGGCCATGGCATCATATCCCCCGATGGTGGATCCAAAGGCGGCGTGACCAGATCAGCGATGACGATGGTGGGCCCCCTCCTGGCAGCGGCGCGTGGTCCGGCGTGGAGACGAGGCAGGGCATGTGGATCTAGTGGCGCTTGTATGGATCTGGTGAGGAGTGGGCTCGGCAGCAGTGGTGCAGTCCCTGGCAGCGGATCCAGGGCCATGGCATCCCCGGTGGTGGACCTAAAGGTGGCACGACCGGATCAACAACGACGACGGCAATGGTGCGCAGATGCAACTAGTAGCGGCGACGGCCCGTGGAGGGGCTCTATGGGCCCGTGGATGAGCTCAACGGGCCTGTCCATGGGTTTTTCTTTTTTTCGTGTTTGATTTATGGAGGTGGGCAAAGCAACCGCCTTCGTAGGTCATGGATTAACCGTGACCTTTGAATGGAGGCGGTTGCAACGTCTGCCTCTAGAAACAAAAAATGCCTGCCTCCAATAATCATTCTGGAGTAGTGCACTAAGGTAGAGCTCGGGTAAGCTTGGGCCTTGCCAGAGTGTGGGCAAGCTTCGGCCATGTCCCCGAGCGGATGAACCATGGTGACCTCCGCCCTGCTGCACGCCGATGCAAGTGACGACTTCTTCGCGTTGCAACGAAGATGAGGGGAGAGAAGGGGAGGCATAGGACGCATGACAATGGAGGCTTGGGTGAGCGTAAGGGCCTCTAACGGCGGCCTTCGACAGACGTGCAGATGTAGGGGCCTCCTACGTGGGACCAAGGTAGGGCTGAAAATTCCGACAGGGGAGGAAGAAAAAAGAAAAAAAAACTAGACAAATGGACCCCACTTGTCACTAGGTGATTGAAAGGTCCTTGTGTGGTTTTGGTAATTAAGTGACAACCTGGGTGGACTAATTGTGTTTATGTGAGATACACAGGTGATTAGTCCATAGGTATATGTGTGTGAGCAGCATATGCCATGAAGGTGGAAATGGCTCAGAGATGTTGCAAAGCTCACACATGTGATGATGAAGGAGCTCATTGCACATGAGACATGACATTGAGTCATGTGATCAAGGTGGAGAAGATCAAGACATGACTTGCCTTGATGGACCGGTTGCAAGCGTGAAGGGCAAGTTGGAGGCTTTGGAGCGATGGACCGCGTAGCGGTGAAGCTTGAGCAAGACTTGGTGCCGATGGACGAAGGCAATGATGAAAAGCAAGTGAAGTCAAGATCGATGAACCAATACGGTCACATGATGATATGAAGTGGATCATATCATTTGGTGATTGGTTGGTGCATGTGTTGCATCAACTATGGAGGAGATGGAATGGAATGCACAAGGCAAAGGTATAACCTAGGGCATTTCATTTCACGGGTCATGGGTATGTAGAGAAGTTGATGGCCGGATTTAGGATAGATGGCCGTACTGTCAAGAGGAGCAAACTTGTTTGCATATCGGTCATCTAGTGCCACTTGAGTGATCTAACTTTGCATCGTCGCTAGGATTGAGTTGCGTGGCTAATCCTTTGGAAAATGTTTGTGAAAAGCTAACACACATACACATGGTGGTGTACACTTGATGGTGTGGGCACATTTGCCAAGTTAAAGAAGTTGGAGTTGAAACGGATCAACTTGGTGAAGAAACGGAGGCGAAAGGAGATCACTGTAAGTGACCGGACGCTGGTCTCGGCGGGACCGATGCGTCCGGTCAGTGGCAGCAGTGAGCTCGTGGTCTCGATCTCATGATCGGACGCTGGCGCAAAGAGTGACCGGACTCTCAGGGCCTACGTCTGGTCAGTGCTGACGTACGCTAATGTGGTGGCGTGAGGAACAACAGTGACACGTGGTAGTCAGAGAATGATCGGACTCAGGTATTGCGTCCGGTCGTGCAGGACCAGATGCGTCCGGTCGCAAAACAGAGGCTCAGGGAGCTCTTTGGAAATGATTGGACTCAGGCATAGCAACGTCCGGTCATTTCACTATGCTGCGTCCGGTCGCAACTTGATAGTTGGCGCGTGGCTGCCGACCGTTGAGATCAAGCGACTGAGGTTGAATGGAGGCGACGCGTGGCGTGCATCCATTGACCAGACGCTGGACCAGGTGCGTCCGATCGATCGGACCGGAACGTCTGGTCACCCCAAGCTGTGCCCAGTGAAGAGGTACAACGACTCTATTTTCGTGGGGGCTATAAATAGAAGGGGTCTCGGCCTTAGGCTGGTTGCCGAGCAGACTAGAGCCTTGGTGGCTTATGTGGTAGTGCTTGGGAGCCCTCTAACTCACTTGAGCTTGATAGTGTTCATCCGATCGAGTGAGTGAGCGATTCTAGTGCGATTGCATTATGAGGTTGCATCGAGTGGTACTAGGTGGTCCTCTTGCAAGCCGGTGGTGCTTGTTACTATTTGAGATTACCACCTCCTAGATGGCTTGGTGGTGGTCTCCGTCGAAGCCCGCAAGAAGCTTATGCGGTGCTCTGGAGAAGAGCTTTGTGAGGGGCATTGTGCTCGCCGCGCGGGAGCCGCGAAGAGCAACTCTAGTAAAGCGAGACGCGAAGGGCGATAAGTGGTCCAGCCGGGTCAAGTGCTAGAGCTTGTGGTAAGCACTCCACGTGGGAGAGTGTGACTTGCGGGTCACCACTAGCAAGAGGACCGGTGGCAACCTTGGAGCTTTGTCTCAACGGGGACTAGCGTGTTGGCAAGCATGTGAACCTCGGAAAAAAATCATCGTGTCATCCTTGTATTCCCATTGGTTTGCATCCTCGTTACACAAGCTTATAATTACTTTTATATACATTGTGCTTGTGTAGTTGCTTTTATAATTAGTTAGTTTGTGTAGCTTGCTAGTTACCTTCTAGCTTGTGTAGCATAGAAGTAGCTCCTTTGCATGGCTAATTTGGTTTGTGTAATCATGTTAGTCACATTGCTTAGTTTGTGTAGCTAAGTATTTACGCTCTCTAATTTGGCATTGATTGTTTTGTTATTGAGCATTGCTAGTGAGCTTAGGTGGCTTTGTGCTTTTGCTTACTAGCATAAGTAGGAGCTCCCTCATTGCTCGAAATACTAGTGGCATAGGTTTGTGTGACCTTGCTTCTAGAATTGGTTAAGTGAGCTCTAGCTAGCCCGGCACCTTTGTTGCTTAATTAGGATGTTTGTAAGGTGCTAGAGAACACAGATAGATGGGTGTAATATTGGCTAGACCGATAGTTTTAATTCCGTACTTGTTTCGGTTAGTCGGCGCGATTAAATTTTAGAAGAGACTATTCACTCCTCTAGTCCGTCATCTCGACCCTACAGTGGTCCCACCTTTAATGTCTTCAGACAAACAGAAAATGTGTTACCTCTTCAACCAAACGAAAATTAGAGTCGTTCTGTTTCCGCCCCACCTTTTTATTTTCAACCAAACGCTAACTTAGGTTAGCTTAGCTTGAGCGCCATCACAAAGAGGACCCTGAGTCTATCAAACTCTCCAGTTACCGCCACTTTCCAGCTTCCATCATGCGATCAGCTACGCCGTCGTTGTTTGAGATGGGCATGATTTGTTGCGGCGTGTCCAGTCTCGAATCGCAGACTACTTTTCGGCAGGAAACGGACAGAGATATTCCAGGCTGATGCGTGCGACCTGTCTGGTGCGGTTTCGCTGCTGACAAAAATTAGCTCGTGGAATGGTCTACGGTCCCGGCCGATTTTCGTGTCGAAATCCTTTTTTTTTTTTGTGATGGTCGCGCTTCCAGAATATCTCGTGTGGACATGATTCATCCATAGGTTATTTTGATAGCTGACAAAGTAGCGGGTCAAGTCAACTTACAAGTCATCTGTACACTGCCATGCTTGGCACGATTCTTGCAAACTGTGAGTACCGTTGGAATTGGAAAAATATCTAGTCAAACAATTAGATTTATTTATGAAGGGTAAAATAGTTTCAATTATACATTTATTAAAAGAATAAAAACAATACTAATTTGTGCACAAGAGATAAATACGAGATATTCTTCCAAGGCTACAAATATATAATCTTCAGGGTTAGTTTTCCCCAAATTTGAAATTTCAAGTTCAAACTAGCACAATCACTATCATTGAGGTGGTTGGCTTTGGGAATTATTGAATAATAGTCAGCGCTTTCATTAACGTAGCTTAACATATGCTGCTTTTTGGGATGGAACCATTCCTGTTGTGTGTTTGGTTTTAAAGGTTAGGACCATCCTTATTCTGTGTTTAATTTGAGAACATCAAAATATGGGACAGAGTCATTTGATAGCGGGATCCATTCATCATCCTCTTTTCCATTCTTCTCCGTAACCGTAGCTCACCACCGTGAGCGCCGCTCCGTCGCCAGCTATCCCCTCCATGGCCAAGCTCGCCAGCACCCGCAGCTCACCCCCACATGTGTTGCTCCGTCGTGATCCCACCCGCCACGCTTGCCCCTCCACACTAGAGCCTGGAAGCCAGGGGCGGATCCCAAGGGGGGGGGGGGGGTTGGGTGGGTTGCAGCCCCCCTTGTGAGCATGATTTCCTACCTTAAATCACTGTTACTTAGCCTCAAATCATCATTAATCTCTAGCTCTAGCCCTAAATCTTCGTTGTTTATCCCCCTTTGTCCCCATCCTAGATCCGCCCCTACTGGAAGCGCCACCGATGTAGCTTGCCCTGTGTGCGCCATGCAGCCACCAACTCTTGCTCTTCATAGATGGACCCGCCAACGTCGCCATCGTAGCTCGCTACGCACGCACCGCTGCTATCTCACCTTCCGTGCGCCACTCTGCTGCCTCACTCACGCTCAGCTATCACACACGGACAAGAAGGGGGACTCACCGGTCCCCTTGATTAAGAGGGATGGGGAAACCTTGTTTTCATGAAATATTCCCAGATTATGGTGATCCTGCCCCCATGAGTCCGAAAAAAAACTCGAAAATAGGATCAACCCATCCCATCCCAATCCATCCTCCAAACCAAGTGCATACTAATTGTTTATATGGGCTCAAAAATTGTTGAAACGGAGACCATGAGTTAAAAACACAATCAGTGGGATAGTACCAGTGGCGTAGCCTCCATGCGCATGCACCTAACCCGTGAGAGCTTTTTTTTCCCAATACTCATGAATTTATACAACATTCTCATATGTTAGATGCTTGTGCATGACCATGTATCTAAGGTTGAGCAGGTGCCTATGGTTGCTTCATGATCGTCCCACCAATTTTGTTTTCCATCAGGCCCATATGCATTCGGTTGATATTGTTAAATTGGTTCAATTTATTTGGTTTTGAATAATTTCGACTATGGGATTACCTTCGCCAAACTTGCTATAAAAAGGACAAACCAACCAAATTTGGCATCTGCTAAATCTGTTCAACTTTGTACTATGTACGACTGCAGCATCCAGTCAGCCAGCAAATATACAATCCATGATTTCGATTAGGGCGGTATAGCCCAAAACAATGGACAGAGCATATCCAAGAGACTCCCCATATCCTTTTTAAATGATAGGAATAGAGATTTTAGTGAAAAATTATCCTCCAACAGCTTTTCTAAATGGTTATCCAAATATAACCATCTTCTATTCTAAATTTCTCACTAGCCAAAAATAGAAGACGAGAATGGCTCTCTAGAGTGCGTATGTGATACAGAAGAACTGTTGGAGAATGAAAAGATATAGAAAACGATTTTTATGCAAATGACTCTCCGAATGATAATTTACAGAGTAAGATTTAGAAAGGCTCTTGGAGATGCTCTAACGGCCCATCTAACTAATCACATCAACCAAGGAGCAGCAAAGTCGGATCACATACAAATTAACGCAGTACTTCAAAGATCTGGGAGATATGGAGGGTGCTTCCTGGCTAGCGCCCTTGGCAGCCACCAACCACCCCTCGCCGCCGGGAGCCGGCCAGGCGTCGGTGGCCCCCTTCTCCTCCCCTCCCCCTCTACCTCCACCGTGCCTCCCTCAAGCCCCGCTTCCGGCCGTGCTTCCTCCCCAATAGCCAACAGATGGGCTACCCCACCTTCCTCCCCGTCTCCCTCTTGCTCCCACCGCCAATGCAGCCTGTCGGCCGCCACTCTGGCTTTGGCAGCCACTTCCTAGACCTCCGCCACCTTCGACTCTGGCAAGTCTCCCTCCTCCCTCTCCCCTGAAGCGGCCCTGTTCTTCCCCTGCTCCGCTGGCAGATCCAAATCGATGCGCTGGGAAGAGATTTCACTCCCCGATGACTCAGAAGAAGAGCGTTCTCCTTTGCCGTACCTTGAAGCCGCTCGTCGGGCGCTGGCTACTCCCACTGCCCCGGCCAGCCAACCGGAGGTTGCCGTGACCTAGGGGGCGGTCGATGCCGCTGCCGCATCTGCCGGTCCAGCTGGAGCACTGAGGGGACGCCGCCTGCCATGTCATCCTTCGCGGCGCAAGCGGTCGAACCCGGCGGGTTGCCGAGTACAGATGGAACTCATTGGCCGTGGCCGCTACAACGACGGTTGCAGCAGGCCACCGCATCCCCGCGCACCAGCGGTTGGGCCCGTGTCGACGCAGCCTGCCACGTCGTCATTCGCGGCGCAGGCTGCCTGTGGCAGAACCGTCTAATCTAATGCCCTCCCAAGAGTACTTGTCTTCTATTAGACACTAAGTACCCAAGAGAGTGCACTAAATTATGTCATTCTGTCGAGCACACCCTAGTGGAGAACTCGAAAATCCATATTTTTTCCTCAGGATCATAAATGAATGGATAAAGCTTACAACATTCTTAACCATTTCTTACATCACTTTATTATAATATCAGAATATTACACAAGTTGAATGCAACAGCGGAATTAAAATAGTTTACACATAAAAGAGTTTATACATTTCGGGTTCACAAGTTTTATCTTGCAGCGGAGCACAACATATGACCAGAGTTATAGAGGAAATAGAGATTAATTATGAATTATTAACATAGTGAACATTTATAAACCAGATATGATGGCAGATCATATAACTTCTCTTCAAAAAAACTTTAGTGAGGGTTATAAATAAACACTACGACCGAAGCGCAAAAGGAATCCTCTCTGAGCCCACTAGGAGGTTTCCACACACAAAAGTCATCTACCATCCATCGGTCACCTGCAATAGGGGGAATAAAACCCTGAGTACTCGATTATACTCAGCAAGACTTACCCGACAGAAGAAAAGTAAAAGACTCCAATGATATGCAAGGCTTATTTGGTTTGCTGGTTTATTGCCTTTGCAGGAAGCATTACTAATAGTGTATCCTTATGTTCCAAGGTTTTAGCAGTTATTTTTAGTTAATTAGCTAATCATTCTAGGTAAGCACCTATGCTACTTTTAAGCATGTGGATAAGCAATAAGAACCATTCTATCACCTTCTAAGTTCCAGTTCTTACTACGGTGCTAGACCATAGCCAAGTCGGTACCGTCTTAGAGAAACGACGATTCACGAATCAATGTATCCCAGCCGGGTACCTCAAAACACATGCCCCGCTTGTACCCTAGGCACAAACGGAACCAACTCATCTCACTCCTGTCAAGGGGTACAGGTCCCCATACAAACTTAGACTCCAAACCTTCAACACCTGAGACCCGGTCTCAGTATGGTGCTTAGACCTCCACCCAGTACCCACCCCTAAAGTCGGTCCGAAAAGAGCTGAAACCCATGATAAGAGAGTAACAAGTCTTCCCGCTCCCATAAGCAAGTATGTGCTCAGGATAATAAGCCTGTGACCTGACTACCATCCACAGCAACGAACGGTCCTCAATCGACACAGGTGGGACAAATGCAACCAGAGCCTCGCTCGATTGCCTATCCAAGTCCAAATCCAAAGTATGGTCCCACCCGGTCTCCAATTATTATCCATATATATTTCATGTGATAGTAACATGATAATAGTAACAATAATATGTTTTCCTATCTCTCTCGAGTGATAAGTAATCACTCGATTTCTACCGGGATCCTATAACATAGCAATCTACCCGATCCTATCATACTCGTAAGACTCATAGGATAAGGATATATATATATATATATATGCAAGTGGATTTCATTCAACTCCTTTAAAACTTAATGCACAAGCATAAAATAAAGTACAGAATAATAGGGGTTATGCACCGGGACTTGCTTGGGTAAGATTTAACCAAAGATTAGCATTCCATCGTGGTGGCACGATCATAAAGGCACCATCTATTCTGCTACTCCGGTAGATTCTATGATCCATCGTTGTTCCTATTATGATATACGTAGATGCAACGCAGAGACATAATTAATTAATGGTAACCGCAACTCTAAGAACACAATTATGCCTCGCAAGCTAATGAGATAGCTCTAATAACTAACATACTAGGCTAGGCGTCATTCCCCACAAAATGTTTTAGCTCTACAATCCCGAGATGTTTTGGCATTTTATTGATTAAAAACATATATATTTTGAACTAGGGCTAATTTAGCTACCTTAACAACTAATTATTATGGAGCTACAAAAATTATAGTGGGCACCTAATAATGTTAGAAATTTACTGTAAAATTTATAAAGCCAACACTATCACCAATTTATCACAACAATTCCTACAAATTTATATTTTAACAATATTAAGCATCTCAATTTAATTAAATTACTCTTGAAAATACTATGAAGTTATGTGAACAAAATATACTAGCAAATAGATCATGATTTTAGAAACCTAACAAAATTGGTTTCATAATTTTTGGTCAACTATACAAATTTATATTGAATTTACAAGTTTACCTTAGAAACTAAATTAGAAAATGCTTTAGGAAAAGAAAAGGGCCAGTGGCTATCAATTTGACCCAGTAGCCCAGCGCGGGCGCGGTTGCGTGCGCGTCGCGATGGCCCAAGGATGGAGGCGCCCGCGCGGTGACGGTTTTGTAGAAAAGCCCCCGAGCTTTTAGGTAATAATACGATTACCATGCGCACTATTCCTACCATCAGTGACTTTACAAACAAACCCTCGGGTGTTTTCACCTTTACCACGGCAAGATCCTTGGGATCCCCACGCTCGACGATGCGGCGGCTGCTGGCATGGGACGGTTACATCGGGCAAACTAGGCCTTCTATGACAGAAGTAAGGGGCCGACCACCCTCTACGGCCAAACGCGCAAGGTTGGGTGGCTGTAGGGGCTCTGGGATGCACTGACACGAGCTGCAGTGGCGAGTGGCTATCCGGGGCAGCGGCGCTACTATTTCGATGACCTAGGGCACTAACAGAGGGGTAGAGACGGTGAGGAAGCATCAGAAACTCACCGAGGACCGAGCTGTGGTGACGATCAAAACCGGGAAGTGCTGAGGTGGTCTGGCACCGGTGCGTCACCGCACCCACGACAACCTGACACAAGCACCAGCTAAAGGGAATCAAAGCGAACCTAGAGACACAACCAATTGAGGTTTTTACATTCGGGTCGGGGCTATCCCCCAAATCCCAGGTCGTGGCGGCGTACATGCCTTGCGACGATCAAAACGCTAAATTGGCCACCTACAAGGCTCGTCTGCACCTTGGTGCGGGTCGGTTTGCTAGCTGGCTTTCAATCCTTGCTGCAGAGGCACTGAATTGAGGTGGGATGCCATGGTCCACGCATTTAAGCTTGGGAAGCGACGCGACGGTCGGTGGCCCAGAGCAGTTGCGGCTGAGGTGGCTTGTCCAAGACTCGACAAGGCACGACAGCGTGGGGATACGGCCGCATGAGCGAGGGGCAGGAGGCACGTCGGTTAGTGCTCGGATAGAGCCATTAAGGCGTGCCCACACGCAGAACGCTAGAATGCAGTAGCCGGGCCCGAGTAGGCTCACCGGCGTCGGCTAGCGGGACAGGGCGAAGCAGGGAGGCATCACCATCACCTTGTGACCGGGGTCAGTTGACCCAGACGTGGTGGGCAGCGACATAGGCCCGCAGTAGGTGAATCATAGGGTGGAGCGACTGCCACGCAAGCATGGCAACGATGGCCACAGCCTTGGCTCGACCCTGCGCGCGACTCAGCGGTCAAGATGGCGCGCGTACGTGGCTGCAGCAGGGACAAGTGACAACGGCATCGCGATAGCGCCTCGCAGCGTGGCCTCGCAGCAGCGTTACCGGCGTAGCGCAGCGGTGCAGTGCTCACGCGCACGCGAGGCCTAGGCACAGCTCAACCGGCCCGACAACAGGGTGGCCGTGGCTGGCTCGACTCGACGCATAGCACGGGGCGGCGATGAGATGGCCACCGGCAACGCCACGCGCGATGTGGTGCGCGCGTGCGCGGTGGGTGCACCAACGCGCGACGCCGCACCCCGAGCGCGGTGACCACGCACACCCGGCCAGCCAACCCGAGGCAATGTCATGCATAGATCTTAAAGTGTAAAAATCAACCGATTAGAGTTCGGTTGAGATTAAAACAAAAGCTCGAGACTCTAGTAGACCCTAAGGGCTTTGGATCCCGGCAACAAGCACGGCCGGAGGGTGACCAGCGAGGGAGATAGAGAGGTGCCAACGTGGGTTCGTCATGCTGAGCGTTGGTTCATGAACGGAGCGCCAACAGCATGGTCACAACACGTTCTAAGGAAGTTTGGGAAATTTTTAACAAAACACGTGCCATTCAACACCACTACAACCTATACCATGCCAAGTACTCACTTAGAGGCAACCAACAGTGCAAGAACGTGAAGCTAGTGTTTAAACATTTTAGTTAGAATTTAAATACCAAAATAGCATTGTTTACTATCCTTTTCAGACTTAGAAAAGGGCAAGGGTTCAGTTAGAACTAAACAACCATTAGCATTTTTGTCACAATTTTTAAGAGGCCTAAACCCTATCAATTCCAACCAACAAGTATTTCACGCAATAGTCCATACTTCATGCTAACCCATAGGAGCAAAATACTTAAGTACTATTTAACTATTTTGCTCAATATAATTCGTCAAAAATGACATTTTAACTAAAATTTCAACTTCTTCCGATTCAACGAAAAGTTCTAATTTAAATTTCAGATTCGATTTTTGAGCTCCCAAAAACACTAGTAAACAATATTCACTTTCCAAAATTAAAGTTGCATTCTCATCTTCACTATTTGCTCATCATCTTTACATAAGCGCCATATTTTATTTTTGTTTACAGAAATGTTTTCCGTACCAAACCATAAAAACTACTTATTTTATTCTTTTTGTTAGGATTTTTATTTCACGTGTGTTTTAAAATCTTAAAACTTGAAAACTTAATTTACTAAATTCTCTAATGTCTTAACCTAGGTGCTAAACAAGCTCATAACACCCATTACTGAACCCGGCGGGTGGCCGAGCACGGGCGGACCCGACGGCCATGGCCGCTGCAACAATGGCAACAGCGGGCCGGCGCATCCCCGCGTGCCAGCGGTTGGGCCCGCGTCGTTGGGTATCAGCCCCGAACGCTGAGGGGTTCACGCTCGTCGAGAGCCACCGGCGCTGGCGCCGTCATGTGCGCCCCGTGCGTTCCCGGCCGGTCACGGCAACCCTGGTCGGCCTCTGCTTCAACTGCATGGCCGATGACCACGTCGCTGTTGATTGTCGCTTCCCTTCGAGGTGCTTGCACTGCAGAGGCACGGGACACCGCACGCGCGAGTGCAAACACGGCCTCTCTCCTACACGCCACGTCACGAGGAACAGGGAGGCGCTGTAGTCGAGCGCACCGTCATTCATGGTGGGGGCCATCCAGTGCCCAGTCCCACACACCTGCGCCCTGTGGTCGACAGACGGTCATGGGCGGGCCCGCTTGCTGACGGGAGGGCCTGGTCACCACCCCACGTCACGGCCTGTGTCGTCTTCCGCCTCCAAGGCAGACGAGGCTTCCCGGGAGTTTGAATTTCAAATTCTTTCCTGCCCTGTTGTCCCGCCCGAACGCGTTGACCCAATGCTTGATCTCACTGACATCAGGGACCATCGACCACCATCACCGCGGGGTCCTTCAAGCCAAGGGGCCGTTCCATTCGAGCCAGAATTGGTGCTGCAAAGTGAAGAAAAGCAGTCGTCCTGGGCTGCTGAGGTTGTGGCTTACGAACACGCTATTTCAGCCAGGTGCGCTGATCCTCCTGTTGGTCACGGTAAGTGGCCTATTCGCTGGTTGGTTTTTGAGCTGATAAGATCGGTTGATACTGGTTTGTTGTGAGAGAAAAACACTATTGGTTGACTGATAAGCTCTAGCTAAAACCAACAAACGACCAGGCTGAAGAAGACAACAACCGGCGCAAATGAATCCGTGACAGCTCATGTCACTCCTGAGGTGGCGACGCCTGGTGATGGATCTTCTGGCTTTGGGCCGCGGCCTGTGACTATGCCGGCCCAAGTCATTTCAGTTGCCTTTGGGCCAATGTCTGGGCCTCTACCCCCGTCCGTGGATCGAAGCAATCTCGTGGACAACATCCACGGGCCCAAAGCACAGCCGCCTATTGTCGGTTCTCCTATAGTGCAGCCGCCACAGGTACCCGACTTCATTGCATCCCTCAAGCTGCCCCTTGAGGAGTCGCTGATTCGTTCCCCACCGCGCCTTCGCGTGTCGCGCACGCGTGCAGACACGGACCTCGTGCCACGACGCAGCGATAGGCTCGCCGCGAAGTCCTACTACTATGAGCCAAAACCGGAGCTGCAGGCCAAGCGCGTCATGCTACGTAAGTGGAACCCGACATCGGCGAGCGTGTCTAGGACGTCGCCTATGACACCAGATGCCTCCATCGTGGCGCGCTTCCATGAAACCTTCAAGGAGCCTGTATCCTCGTCGAAGAAGGCCACAATGCGGGAGCTGTTCCCATGGCTGCTGCTCGCATGAGGCGGGCAGCGCCGCAGGCGTTTTGAGCACGGGTTTGTTCAACGTCGCAAGCTATTCGGTCGCACAATTAGTTTCTTAGTTAGTTACGACACCTAGTGTTCCACCGCCTACTAGCGGTGCCTTGTGTCCGTGTTCAACCCCATCACTCATGGCAACTAGTCGTAATGTGATGACAGGCGTGTAAATCTTCCAAACTTTTCTTAACGAAACAAGTGCCATGCACGTTCTCGAAAAAAACAGACAGATTAACGGCGCGGCGTGGCTTACAGGTTCCGGATTCTGTGCAGTCGTGCAGTATACAGGAGTAAAATCAGCCAGGGCGGAGGCGAGTCGTCCGAGCTTCTGAGGGCGAAGCGTCTCGGCGCACGGACCAGCGACGGGTCGACCGGCGGCCGCATCGACGGATATGTGAGGGGATCTATCTCATTAGTCGTTGCTTGTTCAAGTGATTGGTTCGTGCCTTCGTGGTAGTTGCAGTTTGGGTTTGGATCGGGATAGAGGTGCGAGATGATTTAGATCTACTAGTACTTGCATGCTTGCAGTTGGATACATGGATTAGCAATGCCGCCTGTAATCTGGTATTCTTACTCCGTATTCGTTGATCTCCATGATGATTAGCTGTCTGAAAAGAATCGCCTAGTATTACAGTGACGAGCTAACAATCCAAGCGATGTGAGAGACAGACATTTCGTCAAATCCTCAATGCTCTGTCGAATATACTCGTCAATTCTTTCCCAATTGCATTTCACTAATAATGTTCACAAACTAAATCTTAATTTCAGCTAGTGTACAAAACTCACCTCTGACACATACATCTTGCTAGTAGGAATTTTTTTGTCAATTTCAGCAGGCCACTCATGGCTAATTTGTCATCAGGCCTGCTGTCACCGAAGCTAAGCCACACTAAACTATCTATCTATCTAGGTTCCATGGGCCATGGCATTGGCATGTTGGGCACCACTCCAGCGAAACATGACTTACTGTCTCTTGATCGCTGCAATGTATGCCCTCCTGATTGCATGCAAGTTAATGGCTACTTCTCTCATGTTCATTCGTTCTCTTGGCGATAGACGCGTGCAAGAAAGAGCTACTTGCACCACTGATAGCAAACATCGATAGATCTCCTGTTCTGCTTCTGGCACTGTTTGTATAGTGCACTTGCATTCTTCTCGGAGATGAGCATCAATCTTGAATAATATTTTATCTGGAAGATTACTCCCCACAAAGCTAACAATGTTGAGTTCATTCTCAAACATCGGGTCAGTTGGTCGTTTGCCTATTACCATCTCCAGAAGTACTATACCAAAACTGTAGACATCCCCACATGTTGATGCATGAACACTTTGACCATACTCTGAAAAATAAAGTATATAAAATCCTCTGATTAGTTCCTTAACTTTTTAAGAAAGGAGTAAAAGATTGCCTTATGCAAAGGTTTGACGTGGCAATGAATATATTATATACACACCTGGAGCAATATATCCTATAGATCCCGTCACAATAACTGAACTATTAAGCCCAGAATGTCCAACAACTGAACTATTAGGCCCAGAATGTCCAACTTCTGTTGACCTAGAATCAAGGGCTATGTTCGCTTGAGCTTATAAGTTAGAATCAGTCTTACTTTTTCAGCCATAGAACAGTGTTTTTCTCCCACAACAAATCAGCCCTACAAATCAACCGCGGCAACAATAAGTCCTGCCGAACAGAGCCAAGAACTAAACTTGCAATGCCAAAGTCTCCCAAATGGGCATTCATATCATCGTCAAGAAGGATATTAGTTGGTTTCAGATCACAATGGACAATAGGCCTCCCACAGTCGTGGTGTAAATATGCCAAGGCATCAGCTATGCTAACGGCTATGTTGATTCTTTCTATCATGCCGAAACATTTCAAGGTTACACTTGAAGGTTTGTGATGCAACCATGTGTCAAGATTCACATTCTGCATGAACACATAAATTAGAGCTTTAAAATCATACCCATTGTGTTGAACATGCCGTTAGGATAGGAAGAAGGTTCCGATGACGGATTCTACTCAACACTTCACATTCTGATATGAAACTTTTTGTCTGCGTATCTCATCCCAAGGTCAAAAACCTTAATCGTCACTTGCATTTTAGCAAGAGTTATTTTTCCTTTGTAAACTGAACCATGGCTTCCTCTTCCAATTAGGTTTCACTCACAGAAGTTTCCTGTAGCTTGGACTACATCATTGTAAGAAACTTTAGGGAATTGCTTGCCAAAAGAAAATAGCAATAAGTATGGCCTTCCTGATGTCTTCTTCTTCCCATGGAATATAATGTATGCCAGCATTATGAGTGTCATGAAGACAAATATTGGGATCAATAAAAGGCGTACCCACTGCAGAGAGCTCCCGCTCTGTGCAGGGTCTGGGGAAGGGTGTCAGTGGCAAGCCTTACCCTCGCCTAGGCAATGCGAGGAGACCGCGACTCGAACCCGGGACCTTCCGGTCACAGGCGGTAAGACTCTACCGCTTGCACCAGGCCCGCCCTTCAAATTTTGAACAAATTGTTTATGGCTCCTACTCTTCTAGAAACAACTTGGCATGAAGGCACATGAAAATCAATGGGTCCTCCACAAAGTCCAGGATTGCCATTCAGTGAAACAACTGTAGCATTATTGAATAAACTGATTCTTGGTATTTCTCCATTGAAACTGTTGTAAGAGCGGTCTAATATAGTGAGAAGCTCTAGATTATTTAGGTAAGCTGGAATGGGGCCAGACAAAACATTATGGGAAAGATTGAGCACGCTCAAGCTATTTAGATTGCTGAATGTGGTTGGGATGTTTCCTGTAATAATGTTTTGGTCCATTTGGATTGTCACTAGCTGTTGGCATTGCCCCAAAGTTTCAGGAATTTCACCGCTAATTTTGTTTGATGAAACATCTAGTGAGATTAGTTGTTTTAGATTACCAAATTCAACTGGTATGATCCCATGGAAATTGTTGTAGCTAAGGTTCAAATTGTTCATTTGTTGAAGGTTTCCCAAGCTAGGTGGTACTGAACCAGTGAATTTGTTATTTGAAAAATCCAAAAGGTTCAAATTAGTAAGGCTGCTTATGGAAGGTGGAATTGTACCAACAAAGTAGTTGCCATTGAGATATACACGTTGTAAATTCGTCAAGTTTAAGACCAGCTCCACAACTGTACCGGTAAAATTGTTGGCACCGAGATCGAGTTCAATTAAACCATTGAGCTTCCCAATGTTTGAGGGGACTATTCCTGATAGGTGGTTATCACTCACTAGTAGAAATGTGAGGTTAGAGGACAGGTTCGCAATCGATTTTGGTAAGACTCCCTGCAGATTATTACTAGCCAATGAAAGCACACTCAGGGAACTGCAGTTTGTAAGGGTATCAACGAATTCCCAGCCAGCACTATCGCTTGCTTCAAGCTTGTTTCTCTCAAGGCTTAGAGAAGAAAGCCCTGCAAATTTTCCGAATGTGCTAGGGATCTGGCCAGCAAACTTATTATTGGACAGGTCCAAACTTACTAGACCTGAAGCATTGCCTAGGGAAGCTGGAATGTGTCCTTCAAACATGTTATTCGCCAAGTACAGAAATTTGAGATTTGGGAGGGTGTAGCCGAAGTTGGATGGCAATGTGTTGCTCAGCTTATTCGACGTCAAGGATAGTTGTTGAAGAGAAGAGAAATTAGATAGATTTTGTGGGATTCCACCGGACAGATTATTATCAAAAAGTACAACGACGATATGTGTGGCATTTGCCAAAACTCACTGGGAATGGGCCCGTTTAGTTGATTTTGTGACAGAACAAGTAGTGATAAATGGGAGATGTTGCCAAGGCCTGGTGGTATGACCCCAGAGAGATTATTTCCATTCAAGAAAAGAGATTCTAGCTTGGTAAGAGAGCCTATTCTTGGATGAATAACTCCGGTGAGGTGGTTTTTAGAGAGATCTAGACTGACTAAGTTGGAACAGTTTATAATTGCGTCGGGAATCAAACCTTGCAAAAGGTTATTTCCGAGAGAAAGGTATTCTAGGTTGTGAAGTTTGCTAACAAGAGGTATGGGCCCCTGAAAGCTATTATTGGTTAGAACCAGCTAATTAAGGTAGGTCAGATTTCCAAGGGAGGATGAGATTTGGCCAGCTAAGTTCTGGTTGGGAAGGCTGAGCTGCGTGACGCGATATGGCGGGGTTAAGGTGCAGTTGACACCATTCCACCGGCAGAAGTGGATGTTGCTGGTCCAATTGCTCAAGGCTCCATTTGGGTCGTTGGTGATGCCGTTCTTGAAATCGAGCAATGAGTGAAAATCTTCGCTGTTCTCATGAACTGTGGAGCAATGAACCTTGCCAAGTCCATAATACAGCAGTAAGAACGGCAGTACTATTAGCATGCTGAGTATGTCCAGGCAGTACTATTAGCATGCTGAGTATGTCCGGAAGTTTAGAACGGGGCATGATGCACTCAATTGAGACCTGCAAAAGTAAAGCATAAACTTTGTGCTATTACTAGACAAATCATTCTCCGTTGATGCTGAAATCAGAGCTGCTCACTCCATTTATAAGTCGTTTCGGGTTTTTTATGGCTTTTACTTACTATCTAGATGTATAGTAAAAGTTTATACGTAGAAAAACCAATGCAACTTAGAATGAGGCATGATGCACTTAATTGAGACCTGCAAAAATAAAGCATAAAGTTGGTGCTATTACTAGAGAAACCACACTGCGTTCAAGCTGAAACCAAAGCTATACAAAACAAGCCCCCTTTTTTTTTAGAAAGGGGCAGACACACACTCCGCTATATCGAGAAACCCAACACGGTTATTACAGGAAGTATATATAGGCTCCGTTCGCTTCGCTGAAAAAACAAGTCGAAACACTATTTCGACTGATTTGTTGTGAAAGAAAAACACTGTTCTAAGCCGAAAAAGACGGATTATAAAAGAAGCGAACACGACCATAACATGCTAAAACGGATAATTACGTACGATTGTACCAACACTAAGTAACAAGAGAGAGTGGCTAGGCCCGGCTGTCCTTTTAATCTGCTTTGTTTTGCTTGCTAGCGAGAGTTTGGCCTTGTTTAGTTGGCGAAATTTTTTGGGAAATGGTACTGTAGCATTTTCGTTGTTATCTGGCAATTAGTGTCCAATCATAGTTTAATTAGACTTAAAAGATTCGTCTCGTGAATTTTGTCTAAACTGTGTAATTAATTTTATTTTTTATTTATATTTAATGCTTCATGCATACGTCTAAAGATTCGATGTGACGGAGAATCTTGAAAAATTTTGCAAAATTTTGGAAACTAAACCGGCACTTTGAGGCTTTAATAAGTTGGATGCTCATCTCGCAGATCAGCAGAGGAGGCCGCACTTTGATGCCTTGACCGCCATCTCAGCGAGGACCGTGAGCAGTGAGTCCATCACATTCGCCAGTTACCGCCACTTTTCCTCTTCCATTCCGTTCGGCCAGCTGCGCCGTCGTTGTTGCGGCGTGTCCAGCCTCGAATCCTAGTGTACTTTTCAGTAGGAACCAGACAGAGATATTCCGGGCTGATGTGCGATCCGATACCGACAATAATTGGGTCTCGTGGAATGATCTACCGGTGCTGGATTTCCGTTTTGAAATCAAATTTGGTTCTTCGTGATGATCTCGCTTCCAGAATGTATCGTGTGGGCATGATTCATCCATAGGCGTTATCTTTGACAGCTGACAAGGCCAGGTACCGGGTCCAGTCAACTTGTATGCATCTTTACCTGGACAAGAATAGACTATCTGTACAATGCCGCGCTTCGCAGGATTCTTGCGAACTGTGAATACTGCGGGAATTGGGAGAGTATCTAGTAAAACAATTAGATTTATTTATGAAGGGTAAAGTAGATTTTTATTAGGTAGAGATTAGTGACTATAGTTTAGAATAGAAGTTTTAGAAAGCCTAATTCCCTCTTCGTCATGGTCCTCCTCATGCCATTCACAAGAATCCATAACTACATAAAAACTATATCGAAAAGCTATAATAAAAAGTTGTGGGATAAATTTTGTCCCACAAAATATTATGCACACAAGTTGCTAGTATAACTCTAACTTTTTAAAAAATGAAAAATTGCATAAATACTTTTTTTCCAAAAGATTAAAGTTGTGGAGGTTGTCCGATTGGTTCAATGGTATTAAATGTAGCTAAGGACCTGTCTGGCTCCCGCCGCAGCACGCCGCACCACAGCTCCAGCGCCGCCGAAAGTTTGGCGGTCGAAACGACCGCCAGACTCTTGGCGAGAGTGGGCGCAGCGGCAGACAGGAAACCGCGCCGCACCTTCGACACCCCAACGTGCGGTAGCAACCAAACGCTGCAGCGTGTGCCGTAGTCCAAGTGCGTCGGGTGCGACTAAGAGCCAAACATGCCCTAATATTCCATGATTAGTTGAGTCGCATCTAGCATCTCCTTGATTCTCGACGGTCTCACCTTATGAGCATCGCCACCATTGCGTTTCAACCTGTTTTCTTGCAAAACGGGCTAAGTAATTACCTCAAATGGATGCACGAGGATTTGGCCTCATCACGGGCCATTCAAAAGCATGTGCCAGATGATGATGGGGATTGGAGGGAGTTGTTGTCTCAGAGTTTAGACTCTAAGAGCCTGTTAAGGACTGCATGTGGTTGAGAGGTATGCGAAGTCCCACGTGGCTGATAGGTAAGTCATCTATAGCTTCGCACATGTCACCCTAACCATTGTGGTGCATCCACATGTGAGGCTGCAGATATTGAGGAAAACCCCCCGTAGAAATCATGCGCCGAGCAGCGCTCGAACGCATGACCGGTGGCTTCCGCATCGGGAGGACCGATCGTCCGAGCTACGGCTCGTTCCTAGCTCTAACTTGGATCTGGAGGTGCTGAAGATTTCCCAATCTGGCTGGTATGGGGCCATCAAACCCATTTCTGTATAAATAAAGGTACGTCAGCTGGGTAAGATTGCTAATAGAGGATGGGATTGGCCCAGTGAAGTTGTTCAATCCCAGACTTAATCGTGTTAGGTTTTTTAAATCTTCAATCCATCCTTCAATTGTACCACTGAAATGGTTCTCACTTAATCCCAGCCAAATTAAGCCGCTAAGGTTGCCTAGGCTCCGTGGAACTTGCCCAGACAAGCTGTTTCCACCCAACAGAAGCGTTTGAAGGCTGGTGGACAGGTTACCGATTGATGATGGAAGAGATCCCTGCAGCTCATTGTAAGAGAGTGAGAGTACCCGTAGATATCTACAGTTTCTTAATGCGCTCAAAAATTCCCAGTCCTGGTTGTTCCGTGCTACAAGCTGGTTTTCCTGAAGGTAGAAAAGTCAAATTTGAAAGTTTTCCCAAAGAAGTAGGAATCTGCCCTATGAAATTATTAGATGATAAATCTAGAATTTGTAACCCTAGAGCACTGTTGCCTAGTGAAGCTGGGATGGGACCTTCGAACCTGTTGTTTTGCAACGTAAGCCCTATGAGATTAGGGAGAAGTTCTCCTATGTTGGATGGCAATGCATTGCCTAGCATATTAAAGTCTAGACTTAGATACTGTAGAGAAGAAAGACGAAAGAAGGCTTCTGGGATTTCACCTGAAAGCCTATTGTCGCCTAGGATCAAGGTATTTAACTTTAACTGGCCAAGCTCACCAGGAATGGCTCCCTTGAGTTGATTTGAACCCAAATTGAGATATGCTAGATTTGATAGTAGGCCTAATTTCGAAGGAATTGAACCCACCAGCAAGTTTGAAGATAAATCTAACTGTGTCAGGTTGGAGAAGTTTGTAATAAATGCATCTGGAATGATCCCAGAAAAATTATTGTTATTCAAGGAAAGGTACTGTAAATTTTGGAGGCGACCAAGGAGAGGCAAGGGACCTACAAAGTTATTATAGGAGAGGTAAGAACATAAAGGAAGCTAAGGTTGCCAAGAGAGGTTGAGACTCAGGACGCGGAATGGTGGCGTCGTGGTACACGTGACACCGTTCCACCGGCAGAAGTGGGAGCTCATGGTCCAATTGCTCAAGGCTCCACGTGGATCACTAGTGATGCTCTGCTTGAAATCGAGCTGTGAAAGAAGATCTTGACTGCTCTCATTCACTGTCGAGCAATGGCTGTTGGTAGCTCCATAACACAACGCCAGCAACGACAACAGTATATGCAGCATGTCCACTTTCACCGGTTGCTTGGATGATTCACTTGGCATCTGCAAGGCATAGCATAAGTGCATAGCTGCTAGCAGCTTCATTCATTTGCACGAACAGTTGCAGCCAGGAGAAAGGCTAGAAGAGATGTTCAGCAGGAGCACTAACCTTAAATCAGGATCAGGATTTCAGGAAGGATCCCAGTACTTGTATTGGCTGGAGCGCACGATGCCTTGTAGTTGCAGCCGACCTTTTTATCTTCTTGGTCCTGCCGGGTGATGATTCATATGAGAGAGTTTGTTTGGATGCACGGCTGGGCTGTTGGCTGAGGCGACCATGCGGGGTTCCGCCGTTGCTGCGCGCCTGCGAAGACCTCGAGTCCATCAAACTTGCCAGTTTGCACACGTGAGGTACAGCAAAGAGCCAAAGACAGACTTGGCTGAGTAATCCCTTCAACGGGCGCTTCTTGGGCCTTCTAAGATACTCAACCTACATCGTTGGTTTCTTGGGCCACTTCAGTCACGACCCAAATCCAGGTCCACTTCTATAGTTTTGCTGTAAGGCCATGTTAAAGGTGTAAAGCCCATTTCCGGTCTTCCCCATGTCCTTGTCTTACGATCACCGGCCAATCAAGGCAGAGCACTACCGAGTTATCTTGTCGATGTCAAGCGCCGCGGCCCTTGTTGCCACAAAGTGGTCGGGGCACATGATTTCCTCCTAATGTAGATTTTGGGAACGAGCAGAAGGCCTACAATGACTCAACAACTCTAGAAACGTCCTATGAAAAAGACATGTGACACACATCACGAAAATAACTTATTAATGCTTTACCAATCCATTTTTCAAATGTTCAAAAATCAAATCTTTGTATGAACTGGTAGCCTTGTACTACACACAAGTTATCTGTCCAACACATATAGCTTTATTTCTATGTCTGCAAATCTGATCTCAAGGTCAAAAACCTTAATAGCAACTTCTATTCACTACTGGAAACAGTAGCTTTGTCCGAGTGTAACAATCGGCAAACAGCACACGACATCTACCGTGCCGGCAAACGGCTCTTTGCTGAGTGTTTTCTATCGTGCACTCGGCAATGACTTTGCCGAGAGCTGAAACCGACGCTCAGCGAAAAAAAATAACGTGACGGAGTGGAGACGGTCACGACGCGTTTGTCGAGTGTCAAATATCAGGCACTCGGCAAACCTTCTTTCTTTGTCGAGTGTCAAAGTTCAGGCACTCGGCAAAGCTACCTCCTTTGCCGTGTGTCAAAGTTCAGGCACTCGGCAAAGCTTCTTCCTTTGCCGTGTGTCAAATTCCAGGCACTCGGCAAACCTTCGTCCTTTGCCGAGTGTCGAATACCAGACACTCGGCAAACACGTTCCAGAATGCACATAATTTTGGCTTCTTTGCCGAGTGTCATAGCGCAGACACTCGGCAAAGAAACCATTTTAGTCCTAGAATGCATAGAATTTTGCCACATGTCCACTTTCACCGGCATCTGCAAGGCATAGCATAAGTGCATGGCTGCTAGCAGCTTCATTCATTTGCACGAACAGTTGCAGCCAGGAGAAAGGCTAGAAGAGATGTTCAGCAGGAGCACTAACCTTAAATCAGGATCAGGATTTCAGGAAGGATCCCAGTACTTGTATTGGCTGGAGCGCACGATGCCTTGTAGTTGCAGCCGACCTTTTTATCTTCTTGGTCCTGCCGGGTGATGATGCATATGAGAACTGAGTTTGTTTGGATGCACGGCTGGGCTGTTGGCTGAGGCGACCATGCGGGGTTCCGCCATTGCTGCGCGCCTGCGAAGACTTTCAGTCCATCAAACTTGCCAGTTTGCACACGTGAGGTACAGCAAAGAGCCAAAGACAGACTTGGCTGAGTAATCCCTTCAACGGGCCACTTCAGTCACTACCCAAATCCAGGTCCACTTCTATAGTTTTGCTGTAAGGCCATGTTGAAGGTGTAAAGCCCATTTCCGGTCTGCCCCATGTCCTTGTCGTACGATCAACGGCCAATCAAGGCAGAGCACTACCGAGTTATCTTGTCGATGTCAAGCGCCGCGGCCCTTGTTGCCACAAAGTGGTCGGGGCACATGATTTCCTCCTAATGTAGATTTTGGGAACGAGCAGAAGGCCTACAATGACTCAACAACTCTAGAAACGTCCTATGAAAAAGACATGTGACACACTTCACGAAAATAACTTATTAATGCTTTACCAATCCATTTTTCAAATGTTCAAAAATCAAATCTTTGTATGAACTGGTAGCCTTGTACTACACACAAGTTATCTGTCCAACACATATAGCTTTATTTCTATGTCTGCAAATCTGATCTCAGGGTCAAAAACCTTAATAGCAACTTCGATTTTAGCTTGAGTTAACTTCCCTTTGTATACTGAACCATAGCTTCCTCTTCCAATTAGGTTGGACTTTGAAAAGCTCCCTATAGCTTGCTCTAGATCCTTGTAAGAAACTCTAGGGAATTTCTTGCCAAAAGAAAGAAAAATTAAGTGTTGACTTCTTGGCGTTTTCTTCTCGTGCATTCTAATGTAAATGAACAGTATGAGTGAGATGGAGCCAAATACTGGTACTAGTATTTTGACCATATAGTTTATGATTTCTTCTTCTCTTCTATAAACAACATGGCATGAAGGCATATGCAAATTTGTGGCTCCTCCACACAGTCCTAGGTTGCCATCAAGTGAAACAATTGTAGCATTATCGAACACACCATTTTCTGGTATTTCTCCTTGGAAATTGTTGTAAGATAGGTCTAGTTTTGTTAGAGACTTCAGATCATTTAGATAAACTGGAATGGGACCTGACAAATTGTTGTGGGAAAGATTGAGCATGCTCAAGCTCTTTAGATTATTGAAAGTAATCGGAACATTTCCTGTAAGAATATTTTGGTCCAACTGAATCATATATATCTGTTGGAATTGGCCCATTGTTTCAGGAATTTCCCCACTGAATCTACTGGATGAAAGATCTAGTGTGGTGAGTTGTCTAAAGTTACCAAACTCGACAGGTATGCTCCCTTGGAAAGTGTTATAGCTGAGGTTCAACACTAACATTTGTTTGAGGTTTCCCAAGGTAGGTGGTTCAAACACGGTGAATTGATTTTCAGCAAGAAAGAAATATGTCAACTGTGTAAGATGGCCAATAGAAGGTGGAATTGTCCTGTTAAACCTGTTCGATTGGAGATTTAAACGCTGTAGTTTTGTCATGTTTCCGACCCATTCTTCAATTGTACCGGTAAGATTGTTGTGATCTAGCGATAGTTGAATCAAGGCGCTAAATTTTCCAATACTTGGGGGAACTATACCTGATAGGCTGTTTCCACCCATTAGTAGACGTGTAAGATTGGTGGATAGGTTTCCAATTGAATTTGGTATGGCTCCCTGTAGCGTATTATTAGATAATTCCAAACAGCTAGATAGCTACACTTTCCTAGGGCGTGCAGGAATTCCCAACCCTCATTATCTGTTGATTGAAGCATGTTGTAACCAAGGTTAAGATAATTCAGCTGTGAAAGGTTTCCAAAAGAGCTTGGGATTTGGCCACTGAAATAATTTTCGGATAGATCAATGTCTCCTAGACTTGGAGGGTTTCCTAGGGAAGCTGGAATGTGACCTTCAAAATAGTTGTCTGCCAACAATAGAGTCGTGAGATTAGGTAGTGCATCGCCAATATTAGATGGCAATGTGTTACCTAGCATATTGGATGCCAAGGTTATTTCCTGAAGAAAAGATGCATTAGACAGAATTTCTGGGATTCTACCCGACAGATTATTTAGGTCTAGATATAAACCCGATATCTTTGGCATTTGCCAAACCTCAGGAATTTCACCTGATAGTTTATTTTGCACTAGGGATAATATCTGTAGTTGTGGCATTTCCATAACCTCATGGGGAATGCTTCCAGTGAGTTGATTTTGTGAAAAACTGACTGCTCATAGATTGGTCATGTTCCCGAGGGCTGCTGGGATGCCCCCAGTGAGATAATTACTGTCAAGGTAAAATTTTGCTAGATTGGTAAGAGAACCTATTGTAGGAGGAATAACACTGGTTAGCTTGTTTGTAGAGAGATCCAGATATGCTAGGTTGGAACAGTTTGTGAGTGCGTTAGGAATGGGGCCATAGAAGCTGTTACTCGATAGATCAAGCGTATGAAGGAAGGCCAGCTTTCCAAGAGAGGAAGAGATATTGCCAGCTAAGTTTTTGCCCGAGAGTTTGATTTCCGTGACGTGATATGGTCGGTTGGAACTGCAGTTCACACCATACCATCGACAGAAGTGGGCGTCGGGGTTCCAATTCTTCGAGACTCCTTTTGGATCGGTGATGCCCTGCTTGAATTCGACCAATGCCTGAAAATCTTCGCTGTTCTTGTGAACAGTCGAGCAATGGACATTGCCCGCTTCATAACACAGTAGAAGCAACGGCAGAGCTATAAGCATGGCGAGTTTCGCCGGCTGTTTGGGCTGTCCCATTAGGCACTTAATATAATTGATGACACCTGCAAAAAAGGAAATATAAACCTCGCGGCGTGTTACTAGAGCAACAACTACGTTGCGTTCATGCGATGATTAGAGTTATGCACAAGCTTACAATTTCCTATCAAATTCTCGTACACCGTGCAAAGTGTCCTTGAATTTAAGGTCTCCAATAATTTTTCAAATAGCTAGTATAGTAAGAATTCTATTGACAATGAAGAAGAGAGATTAAATAGTTAACGACTCTCAAATAGTTAGTCTAGCACGATTTTTTAGAAACCACTCTTTCAGTGTTTTTTTTTTATTTTTAGTCTCATATAGCTAGCTATTTGCTAGAACGCCCTACGAGAAGTTTTTGTTTGTTTTGTTTTTCAGAAACGTAGGACGGGCTCCCACGACTGTTGCAGCAATTATACCAAGCACTAATTAAATAGAGAGAGAGGGGTACCTCTGCTCTGCCGGCAGTCCTTCAGATGATCTGCTTCGTTTCACTTGGTAGTGGGTGTTTGAACTGTGAAGTTTGGTTGGGTGCACTGTGACGCCTTATCTAGCTTTACCGCCATCGCCCTCTTTGGGTCCGTCAATCTCGACAGTTACTACTAGTACTACTTTTCACCTTCCACCTCGCTCTCGTCCATCACTTTTCACCTTCCACCTCGCTCTCGTCCATCGCTGCAGTCGCAGTGTGAGGTCATGTTTGGTTGAGCTGTGGCTGTGGAAAAAAGCTGCTGTGGGCTGTGAGTTATGGAAAAGCTGCTGTGAGCTGTGAGCTGTAGAAAAGCTGAAAGCTGTTTGGTTAAACAAGTATAAAATATACCTTTTATCTTTATCTCTCTTGAAACAACTATGGAAAAGCTTTTTATTCCACCAATTTCGAAAAGCAGAAAGCCAAAAGCCAAAAACAGGGTCAACCCAACTTTCAAAAATGAACTACGGAAAAGCAGCTGCTTCTGAAAAAGCATCCTCCAAAAACAGTCCCTTTGATTGAGCTTTTGGCTTTTGAGGCCAAAAGCCAAAACCAAAAGCCCAACCAAACAGGACCTGCAATGAATGCGACAACGATTGTCAAGGCGTTTCCTGCCTCGAATCCAAAGAATACTACTTTTCTGCTGGGAACGGACAGAGATATCCGTGTAGACGTGCGACCTGCCTGGTGCGGTTCCAGTACTGACAAAAAATAGTTCGTGGAATGTTATAAGGTTGCTGGATTTTCCTTTCCAAACTGGATTTGGTTCCTTCTGATGCTTAATCTTCCTGAATGTATTCTGTGGGCATGATTCGTTTATGGGTTATTTTTTACAGGGTACGGGTCAAGTCAACTAGTTTATATTCGATCAGGACAGAAGAGTGTTTTGTAATGCCGTTCCTAACACGGTCTTTGCAAAATGGTATTCGGCGGAAATGGAGAAATATCAGCAACCAGATCTTATGAGTGTTGAAATGTGCGGTCCCTTTTCTATAAAAAAAATGGGTCATTTGAGCACGAGATAAATATAAATAGTCTCTAAAGAATCAATATACAACTTTGTTTTATCTTACTACTTTCTCTGTCCTTGAATAAATAGATTTCTAGTAAAGCTTAGGACAAATTAGCATGACAGAGAAAATAAAGAAATTTTAGGGTACTTTAAAATAATCAGAGCCCTCTATTCAACTAGATCTAATGGTTAAGAATTAGAAAGAACCAATTTAAAGGAATTAAGTTGTGGTCCGGAACTAAATATTAGTGGGCCAGAAATCAACAACAAATATTTTGAAAGGTTAGTTATTTCAAGATTCAAGGACTTCTTTCTCGTCCTACCACGAACGCCCCAGTCTACATTGCGTCCTACCCACGGTCCCCGCATCTTTCCTGGTCCCCATGCGGCCACGCATGCGGTCTACATCGTGTGAAGGCTTTGCCTCTTTCCTAGTCCTCGCGTGAGGTTTTGCCTTTTTCGTGCTTCCCACATGAAATCCTTCCATCCGCGTACAACATAGTAAAGTGCTGCATGTCCTTATTTTTAAGGATACATGTCGCTACTGCACATGCATGCATATTAAAATGAAAAGTAATTTGTGTTCTCCGCACCGGCGACATCCACGTCCACGTCGGCGTTGAGCTCTGTATGTTTTATACGTTTCAAATGTATGTTTCATATGGATGCTGCATGTGTTTTATCGAGATGTTGCAAAAGTAGATTTGGTATTGCATATATTGCAATGGCTATACAGTATGTTACAAGTATATGTTCCTAATATTTCAGATGCATGTTATAAGTATTTTATTTGGATGTTGTATATATTGCAGTGGCTATACACATATGTTGCAAGAGTATGTTTCAAATATTTTATCTGTTTCATAAGTACGGCAGCAATTGTTTCATGTTACAATTATTTCGTGAGTCGGAAAGCTAGCGCTGGTGCAGGCGGTCTCCGCGGGTGCAGTGCTAAACAAATTATAGGAAAGCGGAGGGTTCAAGAAAAGGCGCAGCAGCGTACAGGGGCGTCCGAACACGCGTCGGGATCCGGGCGTCCGAGGATCCACCGCCTTCCATTAGGCAGCGGCGGTGGCCGACAATTGAGGGGATGATGCCGACGGATCACGACTCGACACCGGCAATGATGTTCTGTCGCTGCCTAGGCTTTGCTCTGTTCGTTCGTTGTTCGGTTGTCGCAAGATGCGCTAGGGTCGTCGGAGTCGGATGCTGTGAAGCCGGCACGCCCACACGGCAAGAGGCGGCGCGCTGCCGGGGTGCACAACGGAGATCGCGGGCAAGGTGAGCGACGACGGGTTACGGGCAGGCATGCGCCGGTGATGGAGCAAGGAAAGTTAGATCGGTTGTTTGACGAGAAGAAAACGATTGCTTTATTAGATTTGAGTTAATGACTGAAATCAAAGTACTAAAATACCCATAATTATAAATAAACAATTTTTTGATCAACGGCTCATAACAACTCTGCCTGGACGAACCGGTCGAAAAGCTTCGGGTCCGAACTGGCCGGACCCGAGCATCGCGCTGGAGCGTGGGAGCCACGTATCATGCGGGCGAGAGTTTTTTTTATTCTTCTTATTTATTTTCTTTTTCTTTTGTTTTTCTTCTTTTTTCTTTTCGTGCTTTATTTTTTATATTTCTTTTTTGCTTATGTGATTTTTTATTATTCTTTTTAATTTTTCATTTTTATGTTTGTTTTATTTCTTTTTTCTTTTCTTCCCTTTTCTTATTTTTCTTTTCTTCAATTTTATTTTTATTTATTTTTTGTTTCATGTGATTTTTCATTATTATTTTCATTTTTTATTCTTCTTATTTATTTTCTTTTTCTTTTTCTTTTCTTTTCTTTTCCTTCTTTTTTCTTTTCGTGCTTTATTTTTATATTTATTTTTTGTTTATGTGATTTTTTATTTTTTATTATTTATTATTTTTTATGTTTGTTTTATTTCTTTTCTTCCCTTTTTTATTTTTCCTTTCTTAATTTTTATTTTTTATTTATTTTTTGTTTCATGTGATTTTTCATTATTCTTTTTATTTTTTATATTTTTATTATTTCTTTCTTTTTTGTTTTTACTATAATTAATTATTATGTTTTTTTAAAGGAGTTTTACTCGGCTTTTAAGAAAGCTAATAACATGGTCTTCCACAATGGGGTTACCAGTTTCAAAGCAAGAAAAAGAAAAGCTCCCACCATGGAGACAGTACGGTATTGTTACAGCCTAAGATAAAAAGCAAGACAGCAAGCCTACAGGCAGCACTCCTACATAACAGCGATATCTGAATATGGTCCATTGAAAACGTCCTTCTTATGCATCCAGTCCGATAGACGCTGGGCCATGTCCTTCATCCTGGCAGCATCGCCTTCCTTGCTTAAGCCTGCCCAGATCTGCACGAAATTTATAGCTGCATGGATTACTGCATCTGGGTTTAAAGGAAAAAGGCTTCTCAATTGCCATTTTGTTTCTATTCCTCCAAATTGCCCAAGCTAAACCTGCAAAGAAAGCAAAACATATTTTCTTAAGAATCCCCAGCCGCCTTGGCATCCATTGGGAAACCAATTCCTGAATGGATACAGGGTAATTTTGCAGGCCAAAAGCATCTCTGATGCAACACCATATATATTGAGTAAACACACATTCAAAAAATATGTGATTGACAGTTTCAGGCAGATTACAAACACAGTAGAGAGGGCTACCATGCCAACCTCTTTTTTTTATAGCTACAGCAGTTTGTAATTTGTTATGAAAGATTTGCCATAAAAACACTTTGACTTTGAGGGGGATTTTGCTTTTCCAGATAGTATCGTTTAGTTTGTCTCTACCCCCCCCCCCCCCCCCCCCCCCCCCCCCCCCCCCCCCGCCCCCCCCCCCACTTGGGTGAGACAATTGTATAATGATCTAGTCGAAAAGATCTGAGACTTCTCCAGAGCCCATCTCACTTGATCATTGTCGTCATTATTGAACTGAAACCTCTGCAGATCATCCTGCAATTCATTCCATTCTGAAATCAGATCACCAAATAGACATCTTCGCAGAGGAATGTTCCACTCCCCGTTTCGTCAGCAATCCCTCACCATAATCTCCGGCTTTTGACATATGGCAAATATATTACTATACCGTATTTTCAGAGGTATCCCCCAAACCAGGAATCATGCCAGAAGCTAACTTTATCTCCTTTCTTTACATTATACTCAGCTCCCCATTTGAAAAGGTGCTTCACCTTATGAAGGCCTTTCCAAAACTGAGATGAGCCTAAGTGTTTTGAACCAAAGAAACTATTCCTTCTCATATATTTAGCTTTCAATAATTTGTACCACATCTCATTTGAACCCCTCTCAATTTTCCAAATCCATTTTGTGATGAGGCACTGGTTCATCAGATAAGTGTTGATAATCCCTAGCCCCCCATGGGCCTTAGGTTTACACATGGAAATCCATTTTGCCATATGGTATTTAAATGCATCTCCAGCACCTTGCCAGAAGAACTTAGCTCTGATGGAGTCCATCTTTCCATGAACCCCTTTAGGCAACATGTAGAAGCCCATCTAACCCTGTCATATGCCTTTTCAAAGTCTATTTTGAAAATCATTCCTTTCTCTTTACCTTTGCTCAATGAGTGTATAACTTCATGAAGAATAACAACCCCTTCTAGGATACTTCTACCCTTAATAAAGCCAGTCTGATTCTCCCCAATCACTGCCTTAGCCATTGGGGTTAATCTCTCAGTAAGCACCTTTGTAAACCCTTTATAATCCACATTCAGAAGGCAAATAGGCCTATATTGCCTGATATTGTTGGCCTCCTGAACCTTTGGAACTAAAGTTATCACCCCAAAGTTAATTCTCTTGATATCTAGCTCACCCTTATAGAAATCCAGAAACATGTTACAATATCTTCCTTTTATTAAATCTCAAAAAGTTTGGAAGAAAGTTGCCCCAAATCCATTAGGGCCTGGAGCCGCATCCTTTTTCATGTCAAAAATTGACTGTTTAATTTCCTTTACTGTAAACAACTTAATCAAATTCTCCCTGTCCTTTGCATTCACCTTTCTATTGCTTTCCCAAAAGTTATTGCTCAGGAAGATATTTCTAGAGTCAACTGGGCCAAATAGCTCTTTGTAAAATTGAACCACATGCTTCATAATAGCATCTTTCTCTGTGATCATCCTGATCAGTCTCCATTTGAATGATAGTCCCTTTTCTTCTTTTACCATTAGCAAACTGATGAAAAAACTCACCCAATTTTAAGAACAAAACTAGGCTCGCTATATGTGTGCCCAGAAAGTCCACACATACAACAACATAGTGAATAGTATCAAAAATAATGTTATTAAATAATGTATACATAGCTATATTAACACTTACATCAGAGTATCGCGGAACGGTAACTAATCTTTAGGCTCCATTCTTCATTGGGACGATTGACTGGGGGTATAATACGCTTAGCACTTTTGTTAGTCTTTTGAGAACTCCGAGTGTCTTCAACAACCATCTGAGCAACCTTCGCTAGAGACAATGAGCACAGTTAACATTAAAGCCTAAGTTGCTAAGTTATGCTTAAGCTTCAATTCCCGTATGATCATAAGTAATGGCAATAATACAATAATGATTAAACATGAGCATCATCACCATAGAATAACAATAAGGACCAATAATTCCGTCAGTTTTCCAAGCCGCTCGTGACAATGAGCACAGTTGTTATAACAGTTTTACACTCTGCAGAGATTGTACACTTTAACCATGAGCCGTGATTTACCTTTTTGCCTGAGGTAGCTAATCTCTTGACCCACTACCAAGGAAGGTCGGCAGGGTTCACTATGAAGTCTTTCAAAGGTTCATCTAACAAGTTAGGGCCGCTAGGTTTGCAATCGACAAGCAGATGTAGGAACCCCCTTTCAGATGGCACAATTCCTTCGCGACTATACACATAAAAACAGAGGCTGTCATATACCCATCTCGGCAAGCCCCTTTTGCGCCCTTTCAGGTAACCACTAACAAGCTATAAAAGGTCCTCATACTTGACTAAAGCCAGAGCCATATAGCACTCATGATTGTACTGTAAGTCCTGGATTTTGCTCACAGATAAGTCCTTAGGTTTTCCATGTTGCTAAAAAGCACATTTTAAACATTATTGCATATGCCATTAGTCATTATTAAGGAGCTTTCATCATTAAGTAGAGCAACTAGCAAAACTACACATATGCATGAACCATAGGTATCAA
This sequence comes from Miscanthus floridulus, assembly GCF_019320115.1. NCBI lineage: Eukaryota > Viridiplantae > Streptophyta > Magnoliopsida > Poales > Poaceae > Miscanthus > Miscanthus floridulus. Next base: position 95,956,887 of record NC_089586.1, read on the forward strand.
GGAATAAGGTAACAAATACTAGGAATATCCTTAAGGCTATCATATTCGACACATGCATCATGAACATAATGATATTATGATTATTAGGTGTCAAGGAGAGCCTCATATTATACTTGCCTTTTACACTTGCTCAAACTTCCTCATACTTCAGCATATGGTCAACACCGTTTAATCTTCAGTGCTCATGAATAGCTCTTCTTCAACTCGCAGATCGCAACAACCAAGCACACCAGCAAGCATACAAGCAAACAAATATAGACAACTAAGAGTCGTACACCACATGAGATAAAAACAACACACTAAAAGAAAGCTAGAGCTACGGTCACGAGAATGCAAGAAACGAGCTATGGTTAAAAAGAAAACTACATTATATAAAAGAAAAGACTACGTGTTTGATTTATTTTAATTAAGTAAAACTATGTGAAGCATTATAAATTCATATTACACAAATCACATTTTTATTGAAAGGCCGAGCTAAATCTAGTCATATTTTAATTACAAATATTTCAATATCTTTTATATATCGATTATACTTTAACTTGCAAAAACAAAGTAACATGTGAGAGCATCTAATGGAACTGTATCTGTAACACCCGTGTTTTTGCATCATAATAAAAACCACTAAAAATTTGAACTTTTTAAAACTTTACAACAAATTAAAACCTTGACTATTTATTTTCTACAAAACCCTTTCTAAATAAAATGTTTTCCAAAACCCTTGTCCCACTTCCTTTCTCCGCACACCTCAAGCCTCGGTCAAGACCAGTCAAAGCGTCCAAAGGAAGCCTCACCCTCGACACCTTATAAGAGAAGGAACCTCTCCGCCCTCATCATCACCCACGCCCACTGAAGAATCCCACCGCCAACTTTTCCCTACCTTGAGCAAAAGCAAGCAGCTGCACCCTCAGCTTCCCACCCGTAAACCACCATTGTCGATTCCTCCCATGCCCACAAATGGCAGAAGGAGTTTGGATCAGCAACTACTGCCTCCACACCGAAGGTTTCTCTAAGCTTCTCTACGCCACCATGCAGAGACTTGGAATCCAAGAGCGCCCCGAGTATGAAGGTCAAGAGTATGAAGAACTTGGCACCAAGCGCTGTGAAGTCACTGTCTACATCGCCAAGAGTGAAGACTTCCCCGACCTTGCCGATGCCTAGAGTACGACTGCCACTGGATTTCGCTTCACTAACACCTACCAAGCTGTTGCCCGCAAAGCCCTGTGACACCTATGCTAGATCTACGAAGAGCCCATCGCCTATACACCAATGAGATTCTTCCCACCACTAGAGAAGAACTGCCCAGCTTGGATCACCCATATGGAAGCCCTACAATAGCAAGAAGACAGCCCCACCATGAAGTTCACAACCACCTACCTATTGCCCCTTCATGAACAACACGACATGCAAGCCTTTGAGTTGAGGAAGTGCATCTACCGAGATGAAGAAGCCGAGATCTACGCCAGGAAGCTCCACGTGCAGTTCGTTGAAGTGCATGCCCAAGCAGCCGCCGCAGAAAGCCACGAGACTGCCATTGTCGAAGCCCTGAAGGAAGCCGAAGACCGCCACGCCCAGCAGTTGAAGAATGCCTACCTCATCACCAGACCCAAGCAAAGGATGGTTGCCACACCCGGACAAGAGCCCATGATTCTTGAAGGAATCCCCGTCTACCCTGCAGAAAGAAGGATGGACCTTGTAGCACCGCCAGCACCACCGCCTACGGAAGTGTCCGAGATCGAGCACCTCATCCTGGTCACCCAACCACTGTCAAGAAAAGAAGAAGACCCATAGCCCCGCTCAGTTGAAGGACGCTAGGAGCACTGGAGTGAAGTCGCTCCGTACGATGAAGTAGACTAGTCGCTCCCAAGGGAGATGTACATGTAGCCTAGCACCTCCCTTCCCTCCATTGTATAATTCTCCCATCATAATATTAAGCATTATGTTGGCTCGCGATCCCGTTGAATCCGCATGCCCTCTCTCTCGCAAAGGCAGATAAACAGGGTGTATAGAACCAAAGCGTCACATACTAAGAAGCTACGTAAGGGTGAACACCAGATAAAGAATAACCCACAAAAAGTAATCAGATCTAAGAAATAAGATAATAGAAGATTTAAGGATAAATCTTCTAAGTGGGGTAGATCCGGAACCCCCTATTTAGGAATATAGAAATCAGGGCGAACAACTGAAGATGCAAGTTTTTTAATGAAAAATGGAATCCTAAGAACACTGTGATTGTTGCTCAAAAGAAACAAAAACAAGGATATTGGCACCACCAACCCGGAAGAATTAAAGCTCAAGAAGTCAACAAAAAAGGGGGGAATCATAAGAAGACTAAGATGGATAACTATACAACAAAGGGTGTTACACATATTTGGAAGACACTAGGAGACCAAGACACCTCAAGCGACTCTACAACCAGAAGAACACAATAAGATGATGTAGAAGATCGAATCTTCTAAGTGGGGTAGCCCTAAAGCAAGAAGAAATGGAATTCCCCAAAGACTAGACAGCCAGAAGATGATTCAAGAGAGGGGTACAAAAGACGAAAAAAGATCGAGCAGCTATCATTGGACAAGAGGTATACCTCCTTCCGACAAGATGTGATTCCCGACAGGGTGGTCACAGGGTGGTATTTTCTTGTTCAAATGCGAGTGGTAATCGCCCTGGCAAGGCGATAGGGTCATACTCTTTTCCGATAAGGAACTACCTCCTTGGTCAACAAGGTGGTACAACAAGTGGACCGAGGAACTCTCCAGAGGACAACACAATAAAGCAAAACAAAACCCCTCCCTCTCTAGACCCTTCTCTCTCACTCTCTAGGTTCTCCCTCTCTAAGTTTCTCTCTAGTTTACTTGAATCTCGGGGACGAGATTCTTCTAAGTGGGATAGATCTGTAACACCCATGTTTTTGCATCATAATAAAAACCACTAAAATTTTGAACTTTTTAAAACTTTACAACAAATTAAAACCTTGACTATTTATTTTCTGCAAAACCCTTTCTAAATAAAATTTTCTTCCAAAACCCTTGCATCAAAATTCACCATATGCATCTAGGTTAGAATGTGTGGAGTGAAGAAATGATTGTTTGAATGCTTGATTGCTTGATTGCATGATTGTTTGCCCTAGAATTTATTTTGGCACTAAATAATTTCCTTGGCCTTCACCACCCAAATAGATCCTTGACTTCTCCCTTGACTCACCAAACCCTCCCCATCTCAAACCTCCTTCAAATTCAGTTTGAAATCCATTTAAAGGGTGCTCAGTTTATTCCTGGAAATAGAAAAGGGAATTCTAAATGGTAAAAGGATCTCGGGCTCAATCCTCCCTCCTGGCCCGTGACCGCAGCCCACCACCTCCTCCTTCCTTCCCGCTTGGGCTCAGCCCGCAAGCGCGCGTGCCCCGCCTCCTTTCTTGGGCCGGCCTGGCCGCTCGGCCCATCTCTGGCGCGAGCCCGCTCCCGTTCCCCTCCCTTCTTTCACCGACGAGCGGGACCCGCGTGTCAGCTTCATCTCCTACCTGGAGACAGCGACGTAAATACCGCGACGCCCTGCGTCGTCTACCTCCGTCGCCTCGAACTAGCTGCCACCGCCTTACTCCGACGAAGTGGATAGGATCAAGGGCATCGCCGCGGACCCCACCAAAGTCTCCGGACCCCGCGCGCTCCCTCTAGCCACGCGTCCGCTCCCGAACAGCTTGACTGTTGCCACCGCCATGGACATGCTCCGGTCCAGCTCACCCCCAGCCGGGTAGCTGATAAGCTCGCACTGTCAGGGGCGAAGCTAGACCTCCGTGCACCCTGGTGCACCATTTTAACACAAATTTTCTCATATAATTTGACAAATGTACAATCTTTTTCTTGTTTTCATGTCCAATTTTGGATTTTTCCCTAATATCATACAAAATAAAAAAGACATGAAATTTTAGTCAAATTAATAATAATGCTTTAGTGCAAATGGTCTTGTGGTTATTGAAAATATTGGTTTTTTTTTTTTGATATTCTCCTAATGTCGATGAAATTTTAGTCAAATTAATTCAAAATAAAAACTTTACCATTTTTTTCAATAACCACAAGACCATTTGCACTAAAGCATTATTATATAGCTAATCAAGAATGTACCCCAAGACGATCAACAACCATGTCATGCCAAAGCATGAGTAGGAATGAGATAGAAAAGCAAGGAGGCAGAGAAGGGTCATTGTGGTACGGCCTTGGTGGCGTCGGCTGCGAGACAGCATGCCTGTAAGAACAAACGTTTGCATATGTATTGCATGGATCGTAGGAGGACTCCACATAGGGGGGCACTACCACTAATGGTAGCTGGTAGACTCAAGTCTTACTTGATGGGATGTGCATTGCTCGTTAATGGACTGGCTATGGCCTTTAACCATTGCATACAACTGCCTTGCCGGCTGAGCTGCAAGCATCCCTGGTGCACACTCATGGGCCAAGGGAGTGCGCAAGAGGAGAAAAGTTGCTAGTACTAATATGGAAGTATTTTTTTACCGTGGTGCCGGTGCACCACGCTAGCCCTACGTGGCTTCGCCCCTGCGCACTGTACGCAACCGCCTTAGTAGCTTGGACACAAGTGCGGAAGAAACGTGACGCGCGTGCAACCGAGGCGCGCGGCAAGAAATATCTCGCCGCCCATAAATAGGCCCGGATGTTGCCCCTCCGCTTCAACCAACTACGCAGTGAGCTTCGCCTAGTTCAGGAACACACCATCTCCCTCTCATCCTCCCCTCGCCTCCCTTCTTCCGAGCCCTAGCTCAGTTTTCCCAATTCCGGCCGCCGTGGTCGCCATTGAGGCGAACTCCACTCCTCTCCTCCCTAGTCCGCCACAACTTAATTAGAGTATCCGGCAAGCTCCTAGGAACCACCCCCACCTTTTCCACTCGCTATAGCCTTCTCTCCCTCTCTATGCTACCCTGTCCCCGAGCGCTGCCCGCCGCCAAGCCCCATCGCCGCAGCTCGCCGCTGGCAAAGCACGACGACGCGGGATGGCACTCTCTACGCATTCAGGTTTGAACCGTAGCCACGCCGCACCCACTCGCACACTCAACCACCTTGCAGAACACCACGACCACCTACGCGCCGCCGCAACCACTCCGACAGACCACCGCCGTCACCACAAGCCCCCACCGCCACCACCAGAACTTCCCAGTGCTGCGGCTTGACCTTTCGCACACCGTCCTCCATCCCGATACGAGCTCCCCTGTCCTGACGCCGTGCTGGTGACGCGGCCCCATCGCCGTTCCCCTCCCGTCTCTCGCTCTCCCTCTAGCCGCGGGCCCGAGCCGTAATGACGCCCACGGACGTTAGGTGAATGGGGACAACAGGGACCCCACGTGGCAGCCGCAGCAACTCGCTTTCCCCTTTTTCTCCTTCCGTACACTCGATCCATGTGAACCACTGAGAGAGGAGCAAGGTCCACAGCACAGCCGGCGCACAACACAGTGCCAGCAGCTGACCGCGCCCACGCTGGCCTGCGCGTCAGGCACACAGTCGAGGAGGAAAACGTTACAGCCACCCGAGAAGTGTACACGGAGGAGTGAAACCATTTTCCCTGCATAGAAAAATTCCCAGAAAATTCTAAAATAAACTAGAGTCACCCTACATAATATCTAGATATTTGACACTCATTTATCATTAGCTAAAATTGTAGAAATAATTTGCATGTTCTATTCCATTCGCGTTTAGTCGGTAAACTTTAGTAATTTATAACTTCATTTTAATTCTGAATTCCATAATTCTTTAACCATAAATCTTCTAAATTCAAGATCTACTTATTCATACTCTTTGTTCTATTATTTGATCCCATTTAAATTCTAGTTTGATTGCTTTCCTTTTTCTATATTTATATTAAATGCTAATTATAGTAGTGACCTTCGCCGTAGTAGTAGCTAAACACGTATATTCACGTATGTGTATGCACTATGACACGTACTCAAATATACCCGTACCCAGTCACCTAAAATAATAGAATATATATACATACAAGGACACGTCTGATACCCGGGTATACGCCTATGTATGGCCAACTTTATCTTCTGCCTTTTCTCTAACCCGACTAACCCGAGGCACATACATATGCACAGGTGTATGTGCCACTAACCCGGTGGACCTGTTGAAGCCTGACTGAGTCATCTTTTTCTTTCAGGTTCACATAATAGTGAAGCCTAATAATGTGGTCTGGTTTTCCATTAGACCAACCACCCACCTTAACCTAACCCGTAGAAGGCCTACCCTATGGATGAAATCCCTTCATCCAAACCTTACTTCAAATTGACATAATAATGATAACGTAGATAATGACCCATCACCCAATAGGATCAACCCATCTAGGATCATTTGTTGCTTATGCTTGCTTTACATGCCTTGCTTGTTATTTTTCTTGTTTGTGCTTTCTTGCTTGAGGACGCTAGACTGAGTAGGATACAAGACGTGGAGAACCTGATGGAGTCCACGAAGACATGAGCAAGAGGAACAGAAATCGAAGAAGGAGCTTATCGTCAGCGAATGGAGGCAAGTCCTAACACCCACCTATTCCTTCCCCCTACTTTAACTACCATCCCTTAACCACCTTTCCTTCCACCACCACTTTTTGCTAAGCCTCCACCATAAACCCTCCACCCTCCATCTCCATTAATTAATAAACTTAACTTATAATACTTAAATTCTCTTTATGAATTAATGGAATTATAATGGGTCATGAGCTCAGTTATGATAATGTGAACATTGATGATAATTATCTGGATATGATATAAGTTGGCTATGATATTGTGATAAGGTAATGGTTACCTTGAAATGAGATGAGCTTTGTGAACCTGAGGTTAATAACTATCGAACTTAAAACTAGTCAAACTGGACTAAACCCCGACAGGGAGCGAGTGAGGGTAATTTATGGAGGTAAATACCTTGACATGAGCGCCTGGAGAGGGTTCATGTGGGAGATACTAGCCTCGGTCATATAAGGACCGGTTTGTAGTCCCTCTCGCCTAGTGAGATATTACATACAACCACATGTCTGATATGGGAAGACTTGATCTCATACCCCGTTAGATAGAAGTATAATATCTACTAGGAGGTCGGTGTTGGCAGCGGAATATCAGGAGCAGGCACGGATGTTATGTGATCTTTTGTGGCCCGGTTGGCGTGGATGTTGTGTGATCTTCCACGTTAAGGTTTATAGTTTTTGGCCGCGTTCGAGCCCATGATTATTGTTTTGGCCGTGTTTGAGCCCATATTATGGTTTGTGTATACGGATGCTATGTGATCTTCCGTGGTTTGATTGGTGTAGATGCTATGTGATCTTCCACATTGTTTTCAACCCCTGAAAAGTCGTGGTAGAATTATATGGACATCTAAGGTCACGTACTTTCAGGTACGGGTCTCGTTAGGCCTGTTCCTGCCACTGTGCATGGTTAGGAACTGTGTCTATCATGTGGGGAAATTTGTACACCTCTGCAGAGTTTTATTAAATCTATTAGTTAATAGTCACGTCCTTGGAATGAGTAAATGCTAGGATATGATACTATGATTAGACTTCTACAACTGTGATATTCTGGTAAGATATATTTTACTAATTTGGTAAACTATAAGTAATCCGGAAACTGGTGAGAATGGTAATACTCTGCCAGGACCTAACCTATAATTATAACTACTTCACCCTACCACTTTTACCTGAACCACCATAACCCCTTCCACATATACGCACTGTTCGTTTGGGCTGGTTTGGCTTATAAGCCATGGCTGAAAGTACTGTTGGCTAATTTGATGTGAGAGAAAAATATTATTCGTTGGCTGATAAGCTATGGCTTATAAGCCAAATACGACCAAGCGAACTGGCTGAAGCCTTCCCCTTCCACCTCTCCACCACCCAAAGTTTAGGGCTTACTGAGTACTTTATATACTCAACCCCCCTCCATTCTATGTTTTTAGGAATAAAGCTACAGGAGCACCTACCCGGATGAAACTACTGGAGCTACGCGAGGATAGGATAATAGGAAAACGTACAAGTATGGAGCTATCGAGGACTACGCGAGGATAGGACACTTGGAGTATACCAAAGATGGAGCCGTACGACCACACGAAGGAGCTACGTTAGGACTACGACGATTGGGATATATAAATACTCTTAAAGAATAAGTCTAGGGTTATGTCCGCACTCCAAGTTACCTGTAGGAATGGATATGGTTACGTCCGCACTCCAAGTTACCTGTAGGAATGGATCCACGTTATCATAGGACCGCTTACTTAGAACTCTGATATGCGATATAAGGCCAACGGCCTAAGTTATGTAACCCGAACCTTGTAATGTGTTTTTCCATTAGCAATAAAAGTATGGTTTTTGATATCAATCTTGTTCGAATTGTGCGTATAAACTACTGATCCAGGGACTGATACATGATGCACAGAGGACCCTAAATTAGGGAGCCGACAGTATCTGACATGTTGTTAAACTGAGCAAGTTAAATATATTTACGTTGCTATTAATCAAATTATCAGTGGCACATAAAAGGACAAATGCTAATCTCAATGTTGTTTTTAATTTGGAAAGCAGTGTGAACAGAGATTAGTCAAAATTAATAATTAAATTAAAAAATTAGAAAATATGAAGCATGTTAAACGTCGTTGCCATGTGGTCCCGTTCGCTGGTCTGAATCTTGGCTGAAACTGGCTGAAAAACACTGTTCTAGCTGAATTGTTGTGAGAGAAAAACACCGTTCCGGCTAAAAAAACAAGCCGAATATGGGGTAAGCCGAACGGGATCATGGTAGACTGCATCGATCAGATGCAATGCAGAAAGAATAGATTAAAGCGGGGCTAAAGCGATTAAGATATGATGGAAATAAGATAAGACAATGTGGAGCATATATAACTACAGATACTCAATGGCAGCCTGAGCAGGTCCACGACATATATGAAAGATGCAATTTCTTGACTGAGGAATAAAATAGAGAATAATGATTTACTATGCATGAATGACATACACATGACATCAGCATAAGGTTTAATCAATAGAATAATGTGACAAGGGACTAATCTGGCCGCTGGCCTTCAGTTGCAGCAGCTGAGATACTTCGTGCTAGCAAACACGAAAGCAGTGAGAAACAGCATCATTGTCCGGCTTCATGGTTGAACGTGTAGTAGCTGCAGATGAACACAAGACAGCCTGCTTGTTTCTTCGTGACTGGCAACTACTTGCTTTGCGGAGCTTCATGGCTGGAAGCAGATCGATGATAAACCGGTACATGGCCGAAGATGATCTGAAACGACCGGACATCTGTATAAGAGATGGTAGGGCACAAAACAGGACGGGCGGTGGCTGGACTTGCATGCAGAAAAGGAAGGTGACCGGTGGTGCTCCATATGGTCGTGCTCCTCTGGCCGGAATCAAAGCAAGGGGTTCCATGAAAGCCTACACGTCTTCACAGGAAAACTCCAGGTGGTGGCAAACTGCGCCTGTGACATCGGGCTTGACGACTTCGGCGGATCTGCATCACGGGGGCAATGGCAGTCATGAGGATGGAGATCAGCAGATTGGCGTTGATATATTCAGCATGCAAATCACGTACAGGGGAGAGGAAGGAGCATGTACGCTGGATTGCTTGCCGACGGAAGCGAGACGTCCACGGACAGCTTGGCCGTGTCCACCGTGGAGATTGATGATGGTTCTGGATGAAACACGGACGGCGGCAGGAGAGGTAGCTGCAGCAGATGAAACTATGGTGACCGACCACAGTTTTGACGGACGGCCGGACTCCACGCGCCCGTCGGCGACAACGAGGTCCACGGATAAGAAGGCGGCAACAACGTGCAGCCGTACAGGAACGGCTTCATGGCAGCTCGGAGAAGTCCTCTCGGAGATGGCTTTTCCTCTAACTTCGATGGTTTCGGCAAGATCATGTGGAGGCCGGTGACGAGGAATAGTGCGGCGGCGTGTGTCATGATAGATTGGTTTGGTTTTAGAGTTTAGAAAAGAAACGATGGCCCAGGCTTGCTATGTATATATAGACAACAGAGGGTCATATCGCAAACGTCGTGATGGAGATTGACATGGAGTCCTTGACGTGCACGACTAGAAGTTAGAGAGAGAGAGAGAGATGATCGGAGCAAAGGAAACTACTCGGCTAGAAGAAAAACCAACGTCCAGTTAAGGAAGAAAATAAAGGAACAGTTGGTTTCTTCCTTTAAAAGATCATTATTTTATATTATATTATATCATTACGTGTTAAGCAAACAAATGCATGGAGCAAATAAACAGAATTGATAGGAGATGGATTAGCGAGCTGAGATGATTTAGATGATTCCTAAATATTTTTTTGAAAACTTTGCACCCTCAAACACAAAAATCAAGCAACAAGCAAACATCACATCCATCAAAAGCTAGTCAAATTAATTCAGAAAATTTTGTACATTCACATTTTTCTATATCTAAATTTGCGCTAGCTCAAACTACACTTGGCAAATTTTATCAAATATTAAAATTAATTGGTTTATTTAGTGTTTTCTATTCACAACCCAAAATCAGAAATTTTGGGGTGCGACACCTTTCTATTTCTTTCCCAAAAGTTATTGCTCAGGAAGATATTTCTAGAGTCAACTGGGCCAAATAGCTCTTTGTAAAATTGAACCACATGCTTCATAATAGCATCTTGCTCTGTGATCATGCCCTGATCAGTCTCCATCTGAATGATAGTCCCTCTTCTTCCTCTACCATTAGCAAACTGATGAAAAAACCTAGTATTTTAGTCCCCAGCAATCAGCCAATGCTTGTCCATTCTGTCTCCAATATACCTCTTCTTGTAAATACAGATTCTCTAGCTGTCTTTCCACATCATATCTGTGAGTCTATTCTTCTGAAGTAAGCTCCCTACTTTTAGACTGTTCATCAATCAGAGCCAACTCACCCATGAGTTCTTTCCTTTCTCTCTTTTGATCCCCCAATCTTCTTATGTTCCACCCTAAAGGGGACCGTGACGCCTAAGAGGGGGGTGAATTAGGCAACTTAAAATTCTAACTCTAACTCTAAACTATGGCCTCTTTTTCTAACCCTAGCAAAACATATGCAATAGATAAACTATCTAAATGTGCAACTATGATTTTGCTAGTGTGTTGCTATCTCTACCGCAAAAAGAGTAATATAATCAATGTAAATGCGGAAGCTAAAGAGCAAGGTACAGATATGCAAACTCCCATCGATGACATCGGTATTTTTACCGAGGTATCGAGAAGCGCAAGCTTCCCCTAGTCCTCGTTGGAGCCCCTCGCAAGGAATCCCTCGCAAGGGTCAAGCTCCCGGTCGGGTAACTCCGTGGATAGCCTCGGGCCTTCCCCACGCGTAAGTGGGTCTATGTAACACGGATACGCCAGGGAGGTGACGTATCCCGTATCGGATACGTATCCGATACGGACACGCGTCGGATACGTGATGGATACGTATCCGAAGAGTATCCGTTTTTTATTAATTTCGCGAATATTGAGTACGTCGGCCGATACGTATCTGCCCATTCGATACGGCCCAGCCCAACAAACACTCGCGCACTCCCTTCCTCTGTCCCCAACGCCAGCCCGCGACGCCCGCTGTCGGGTACCATAAAACGGGGTACCCCGAACGTATACCGAAAGAATCACTTAAACCCTATCAAAGACAAAGCCAAAAGGTAAACCATTGGTTGACCTCCGGCCTTGTCCGAGCCCACCGGCTCTCCGCCCCGTTCTCGGCCTCGCACGGGAGGCCTCGACGACCTGCCAAATCTCCGCCTCGCGCGAGGCCTCGCACGGGAGGCCTCGATAGGGAACCGATTCTCCGTCTCACCTGAGGCCCCGCGCGTAAAGCCTCGGACGAGATGTCGATTCTCCGTATCGCTCGAGGCCGGCTCGGCAACAACCCGTCGCTTCTGCCTCGACCAGTCTCCCCGACCAGGCGTCACGACCCATTAATGCGCCAACTACTCCCGCGATATCAGCCGGACGGCTGCTCGACACTGCGAAACGGCCGGCGAGACGGGAGGTCGCATCAACGCCACACCGTTCAGGACAGGACAAGGTAGGGGTTACCGGCCACTGTGTCCCGGCACTGTGCCCACGATCAGCGCCCGCACTACACTGTGCCACCTAATCCCTGCCCCAGGAACAACGCGGCATGGGGAGTCAAGTCCGGGTCACCATAGCCTCGAAATCAGCATACGAGGCTAACTGCTCCCTCCAAGCCTCGGCAATCTACTTCAGGGTCTCGGCAACCGCGGGATTCACGTCTGCCGAGCCTCCCACGATGGCTCGGCCTCGGCACCAACTGAGCCTCGGCTTCTCACGCAGTCAGCACACAGTGACCGGTACGTCGACCGCCACGCCCCGCTTCAAGATAACACTGGAGCTCCCATGACGCACAGGATCGGATGTGACCGGCGCATCGCCCTAGTACTTCAAGGATGGGACCACTCCGTCGACCACGCCGCCACAGTAACAGGCTACAGGGCTCGGACATTCCGCCTCCGTTCGCACGACACCGTGTAGCTAGCGCATGTATCACCCTTGTACCCCCTTCAACTATAAAAGGGAGGGACCAGGGCCGTTTCTAGGGGATCGGGGACGCTTATGATTAGGCCTACGCCCACACGACGAACTCAAGTAAAAACCACATGGACGAACACACGAGCTCCCCCACGGCTTGAGACCAACATCGCAAGCAATCCACACCGCTCCACGTAGAGACCTGGGACTAGCTCCCTCTCTCGCCCTGCTTGTAACCCCCTACTACGAGTATTTCGGTGCAAGGAATACAAGATCAATCTCTCAAACTGGACGTAGGGTACCCATTACCCGAACCAGTATAAACCTTGTGTCTCTTTGCATCACCATCCGGGATTGGGAACACGCAGTACAAATTTACTAGTTGGTTAAGGGCTCGCCGGTCCAAAGCACCGACAGCTGGCGCGCCAGGTAGGGGCCTCTGCGTGTCAGCTTCGTCATCCCAACAAGTTCCGGATGGCAGACCCCGTACGACCGCTACGTCTCGGCACGGTGATCTGGTTTGGGAGCCTCGAGTTCATGTCTCTAGGATCTGAGTACGACATGGTGCTCCTCACACCCCAAGCCCCACCGACCGACAACGACATCACACACCAGCAGCCCAGGCGCAGGCGGTGCTAGGGCCGCCGTCCCCGTCACGCCCACCAAGCGCGACGCGGACGGGACCACCCCGACACTGCGCAAACCCAGGGCGACGCGCCACGCCCCGCCGGTATCCCATGCCTAGCTGTTGGCACAAGGTCCCTGGTTGGGGACCTGTCTAGCCTGAGCCTGGACAAGGGAAAAACGCCGACGGCGTGCGACGATGCCCCGTCATCAAGCTCTGCCCCACCACTCCCTGAGGAGCCAACTCCGGCGGAGCAGAGCCCGACGATGGCACCATCCCCGTACCCCTTCGGGTTGAGAAATGCTGCCGCCTCCTACGCTTACGCCTATGCTTCCGCTCACGCGGATCCCTCAGGACGCCGCCAGCGCTTCGCCCTCGACTTCGACACCACGGCTTCGACCCACACCCATGCTGACTCCTCGGAGGAGGACGAGGCGTGGGTCGGAGCGGATTTCTCCGGACTCCGCGACCCTGAAGCCATGCGCCGCTTCTTGGCCGCGAGTGACTACTGCTTCGGCTACTCCGACTCCGACGGCAAAGGCACTCACGACCCCAGTCGCGAGTATTTCCACATCGGGCTCGGGATGCCGAGGGCGGGCGAGGAGGACGAGGGGGTAGGCAACCGTTCCCCGCTTCGCCAGGGAGCAGGCGCCGCCACACCTCCGCATGTTGTCCCACCGGTAGCACGAAACGGAAACCTTGCCCCCGCACAACCTCAACGCCCGGACCTAGAACAGCACCATGAGCTCCAGGCCAAGGTCGAACAAGACCAACTCCTCCTGCAGCAGCTTCGGGACACTCTCGAGCAGGAGCAGCGAGGTCGCGGCGATGGCGGAGGAGCCCGACGGAGGGCCCGCGACATGCACCACCGCATCCATGATGATGAAGGGAGTGAGCAACCCCCAATCTTCAATCGCGCTAGCCAGAACGTCGCGGCTGCGGCGATGCTAGTCTGCACGATGCCCGAGCCTTCTACCACAGAGGGGCGACGGGTCCGCGGCGAGCTCCGGGTTCTCCTCGAGACCGTCGCGGTGCAGCAAGCCGAGAGTTCCACCTCCCGACGGTGCGGGGGCACCTCGGACCTTCCCATGGCACCGCCTTGGCAAGATAGGGAGGCCTCGGTTCGTCCCGAGCCCGCTCGGGCACCGATAGCCCACAGGGTCCCCTTGCTGCTCGACCGCCTCGGCAACCGACGCGAGGTGCAGGGTGACCACGAGGTGGTCAGCAGGCGACGACGCCACGACAATGAGGGGCCCGCCCGGGGCTACCATCAGCACCGAGGTGGTCGTTATGACAGTGAGGAGGACCGTAGTCCTTCTCCTGAACCGCCTAGCCCTCGAGTCTTTAGCAGGGCCATCCGCGCTGCTCATTTCCTAGCCTGGTTTCAGCAACCGGCCAACCTCACGAAGTATAGCGGCGAAACCAACCCCGAGCTTTGGCTGGCCGATTACTGCCTGGCTTGTCAGCTAGGCGGCGCGGACGATGACCTGCTCATCATCCGCAACCTCCCCTTGCTCTTGTCAGACTCGGCGCGAGCCTGGCTCGAACACCTTCCTCCCTCACAGATCCACGCCTGGCGCGACTTGGTCAGGGTCTTCGTCGGGAATTTCCAGGGCACATACGTGCGCCCCGGAAACTCCTGGGACCTTAAGAGCTGTCGCCAGAAATCGGACGAGTCTCTCCGAGACTTCATCCGGCGCTTCTCCAAACAGTGCACCGAGCTGCCCAGCGTCGGCGACTCAGAAATCGTCTAGGCTTTCCTCTCTGGCACCACCTGCCGAGACTTGGTCCGAGAGTTAGGCCGGAACATGCCAAGCTCGGCTGCCGCACTCCTCGACATCACCACCAGCTTCGCCTCGGGCGAAGAGGTCGTGGGGGCCATCTTCCCCGACAGCGACTCCAAGGGGAAGCGGAGGGACGAGGCCCACGGGGCCTCGGCTCCCCATCTCCCCAAGAAAAACAAAAAAGGTCGCCAGGGGAAGCAGGAGATCCTCGAGGCCGATCTAGTCGCGGCCGCGGAGCGCAAGAATCCCCGAGGCCCTAGGGGCCCCGGGCTCTTTGACGACATGCTGAAGAAGCCCTGCCCTTACCACCAAGGCTCGGTAAGGCATGCCCTCGAGGACTGCACCATGCTCCGGCGTTACTACGCCAAGCTCGGGCTCCCCGACGACGATGCCAAGAAGAGGGGCGCCGGCGACCGGGACGATGACAAGGACGACGGGTTCCCCGAGGTGCACAACGCCTTTATGATCTTTGGCGGACCCTCAGCGTGCCTTACGGCGCGCCAGCGAAAGAGGGAACGCCGAGAGGTCTTCTTGGTTAAGGTGGCCACTCCCCGATACCTCGACTGGTCTCGAGAGGCGATCACCTTTGATCGAGATGACCACCCCGACCATGTCCCGAATCTCGAGCAGTACCCACTCGTTGTCGACCCGATCGTCGGCAACACCCGACTCACCAAGGTGTTGATGGACGGAGGCAGCGGCCTCAACATCCTCTACGCCAACACCCTGGAGCTCCTAGAGATCGACCGGTCGTGGCTCCGGGGTGATGCCGTGCCTTTCCACGGCATCGTGCTAGGGAAACGCACGTGACCCCTCGGGCACATCGATCTTCCCGTTTGCTTCGGCACCCCCTCCAACTACCGCAAGGAGGTCCTTACCTTCGAGGTGGTTGGATTCAGGGGAACCTACCACGCCATCCTGGGGCGGTCGTGCTACGCCAAGTTCATGGCAGTCCCCAACTACAACTACCTCAAGCTCAAGATGTCGGGTCCCAACGACGTCATCACGATTGAATCCACGTACGAGCATGCATACGATTGCGACGTCGAGTGCATCGAGTACGCCGAGGCTCTCGTGGAGCCGAGACCCTCATCGCCAACCTCGACCGGCTCGGTGGCGAGGTGCCTAACTCCAAGCGTCACGCCGGGACGTTCGAGCCCACGGAGGCCGTCAAGCTTGTCCCAGTTGATCCCGCCTGCCCCGACGACCGGGCGCTGAGGATCAGCGCCACCCTCGGCATCAAATAGGAAGCCGTGCTCGTCGACTTTCTCCGCACGAATGCTGATATGTTCGCATGGAGTCCCTCGGACATGCCGGGCATACCGAGGGAGGTCGCCGAGCACGCCTTGGACATCCGGGCTAGCTCCAGACCGGTGAAGCAGCGCCTACGCCGATTCGACGAGGAAAAACACAGGACCATCGGCGAGGAGGTACAAAAACTCTTGGCGGCCGGATTCATCAAGGAAGTATCCCATCCAGAGTGGTTGGCTAACCCTATGTTAGTCAAGAAGAAAAATGGGAAGTGGAGGATGTGTGTAGACTACACCGATTTGAATAAAGCCTGTCCGAAAGTCCCCTTCCCATTACCTCGAATCGATCAAATCGTTGACTCCACTGCGGGATGCGAGACCCTGTCTTTCCTTGATGCATATTCCGGTTACCATCAAATCAAGATGAAAGAGTTCGACCAGCTCGCGACTTCTTTTATCACTCCGTTCGGCATGTACTGCTATGTGACTATGCCTTTCGGCCTCAGAAACGCAGGGGCCACATACCAGCGGTGCATGACCCAGGTCTTTGGCGAGCACATCGGGCGTACCGTCGAGGCCTATGTGGACGACATCGTGGTCAAGTCCAGAAGGGCCGAGGATCTCGTTGACGACCTAGAGATAGCCTTCAAATGCCTTAGAGAGAAGGGCATCAAGCTCAACCCCGAGAAGTATGTGTTCGGGGTCCCCCGAGGCATGCTCTTGGGATTCATAGTCTCAGAACGCGGCATCGAGGCCAACCCGGAGAAGGTCTCGGCCGTGACCAGCATGGGACCGATCCGAGACCTCAAGGGAGTGCAGAGGGTCATGGGATGCCTTGCGGCCCTGAGCCGCTTCATCTCACGCCTTGGCAAAAAAGGCTTGCCTCTGTACCGTCTCTTGAGGAAATCCGAACGCTTTTCTTGGACCCCCAAGGCCGAAGAAGCCCTCGCCAAGCTCAAAGCACTGCTCACCAATTCTCCTGTCCTGGTACCGTCGGCCAGGGACGAGGCCCTCTTACTGTACGTCGCCGCAACGACCCAAGTGGTCAGCGCGGCCGTGGTAGTAGAGAGGCAAGAAGAGGGGCACGCTTTACCCATCCAACGACATGTCTACTTCATCAGCGAAGTGCTCTCCGAGACCAAAACGTGCTACCCCCACATCCAGAAGCTGATCTACGACGTAGTCTTGGCTCGGCGCAAGCTGCATCACTACTTCGAGTCCCACCCAGTAACCATGGTGTCGTCTTTCCCCTTGGGAGAGATAATCCATAACCGGGAGGCCTCGGGTAGGATAGCCAAGTGGGCCGTTGAACTCATGGGGAAAGCCCTGACCTTTGCGCCTCGGAAAGCAATAAAGTCTTAGGTCTTGGCCGATTTTGTGGCTGAGTGGACCGACACCCAACTGCCACCTGCTCAAATTCGGACGGAGTGCTAGACCATGTACTTCAACGGGTCCCTGATGAAGACCGGAGCAGGCGCGGGTTTGCTCTTCATCTTGCCCCTCGGAGTACACATGCGCTACATGGTTTGGCTCCACTTCACCGCCTCCAACAACGCAGCCGAGTACGAAGCCCTCATCAATGGCTTGCAGATCGCCATCGAACTCGGAGTACGGTGTCTCGACATCCGGGGCGACTCGCAGCTCGTTGTTGATCAAGTCATGAAGGAGTCAAACTGCCTTGACCCCAAAATGGAGGCGTACTGCAAGTTGGTACGTCGCCTAGAAGACAAGTTCAACGGTCTCGAACTCAACCACATCGCGCGGAAATACAACGAGGCCGCGGGCGAACTGGCAAAGATGGCGTCGGCACGGGCTCCGGTCCCCCCGAACGTCTTTGCCAGAGACCTCCACAAGCCTTCCATTGACTACGCCTCGGTAGCGGAAGAGGGCCCACCGGCCGAACCCACCATAGGGCTCGATGCCCCCTCTGCCGCCGAGACTCCTTCGGCCGAGCCCGAGGTCATGGAAGTCAACACGGAGCCTCCCCAGACCAACCAGGACACGGAGTGGCGAGTCCCATTCCTTGATTGGCTCACTCGGGGAGAGCTTCCTAGTGACAGGACCAAAGCCCGATGGCTTGCGCGACAAGCCAAAACTTACATCCTCCGCAATGACGAATTATACAGGCGAAGTCCATCTGGTGTCCTCCAACGATGCATCACCACCGAGGTAGGCCAAGCCCTACTTTGGGACTTGCACGCGGGGGCCTGCGGGCACCATGCGGCGACTCGGACGCTCGTCGGAAACGCCTTCCGCCAAGGGTTCTACTGGCCGACGGCGGCTGCCGACGCCACCAAGTTAGTACGCTCCTGCGAGGGATGCCAGTACTATGCGAGGCAGACACACCTCCTAGCC
This sequence comes from Miscanthus floridulus, assembly GCF_019320115.1. Classification (NCBI taxonomy): domain Eukaryota; kingdom Viridiplantae; phylum Streptophyta; class Magnoliopsida; order Poales; family Poaceae; genus Miscanthus; species Miscanthus floridulus. Next base: position 95,975,413 of record NC_089586.1, read on the forward strand.
CAAGCCCTCCAAACCATCCCCATTACATGGTCATTTGCTGTGTGGGGGCTCAACATGGTCAGGCCTGTGCAAAAGGCCCTCGGGGGCTACACCCATCTACTGGTAGCAATCGATAAGTTCTCCAAATGGATCAAGGCTCGTCCGATCAATCAAATCAAATCTGAGCAAGCGATGCTATTCTTCACTGACATCATCCATAGGTTCGGGGTCCCGAACACCATCATCACCGACAACGGGACGCGGTTCACCAGCCAAAAATTCTTGACATTCTGCGACGACCACCACATCCGTGTAGCCTGGTCGGCCGTAGGACACCCAAGGACAAACGGCCAAGTAGAACGTGCCAACGGCATGATCCTACATGGCCTCAAGCCAAGAATTTACAACCGGTTGAAGAAGTTTGGCAAGAAATGGCTCGCCGAACTCCCGTCGGTCATCTGGAGCCTGAGGAATACTCCAAGCCGAGCCATGGGGTTCACACCTTTCTTCCTGGTCTATGGAGCCGAGGCTATCCTCCCCACTAACTTGGAATATGGTTCCCCGAGGCTACAGGCCTACAACGAGCAAAGCAACCGCACCACCCGCGAGGACGCCCTCGACCAACTAGAGGAAGCCCGAGACGTTGCGCTGCTGCATTCGGACAAGTACCAGCAAGCCCTACGGCGCTATCAGGCCCGGCGCGTTCGAAGCCAAGACCTGAAGGTAGGCGATCTGGTGTTGAGGCTGAGACAGAGCAACAAGGGCCGCCACAAGCTGACCCCGTCGTGGGAAGGACCATACATCGTCGCCCAAGTGTTGAAGCCCGGGACCTACAAGCTAGCCAACGAGAAGGGCGAAATCCTCACCAACGCTTAGAACATAGAACAGCTACGTCGCTTTTACCCTTAAATTTCCAAGCATTGTATACATTGTTTCTCGAAATACAATTAAGAAGCGTTCTTTAGTCGTTCTAATTTTTTGAGAACCCCCCCTCCCGAGCCCATCGCGGGTCTCGGCAATACGATAACACCGTATGGGAGACTCGGCTCTGCCTCTGCAGAACCGAGCCTCCCTCGGGGGCTAGATGGGGGACTCCCCCTAAGTCCCATGCACCATTTTTAGTCATTTTTCAAAAAAAAATTCCTACACCAAACTCTCTAGCACGCTCTGACGAATCGGTTGTGAAAAATCCAAGGACCGAAAGTCTATTCCAGGGCCAGAAGGTCGGTAGAGTCGCGAGATGGCCTACGCCTCCGGGTTATGGCACTCCCTCACCACCTTTCGCCCAAGGGGCGGCTTAGGTTCCAAGGAGGTTTTTTGCAAAAGAAATCTGATCAGAGACAACAGAGGGTAGAGGCTCGGAAATACAAGAAAAATGATTAAGAAGCACGGGTACTTTAAAAAAAGCCTCGACGGCCACAAGCGTTACGATACAAAGTTAATCCCTATTCAATTTACAAGGCCTTTTGGGCCCAGGTCAAGGCTCAAGGCCTCCAGCATCGGCGGACGGCGGGGGAGGGACCACCTCCTCTTCAAACAGCTTGGCCAACGCCGTGCCAGGGCCCTCCTCCGCCTCCATCAGCTTCGCGACTACCTCGTCGGCCTCCTCGTCATTGTCGGGCAGGACGTAGCCATCGCTGATGGCTTGGAGGTCAACGCCAATGTTGTGCGAGGCGATGACGGCCAGCGCACGCTTGACGCCCGTGTGCAGCGCTCCTCGGAGCCGCTGACGCACTTGGCCGCTCAACGCAATCAGGCGCTCCCGAGGGAGCTGCCCGACTGGACCCCCTCGACCTCCAAGGCCTCGTAGGCGGTACGGGCGGCACTTTTCAGCACGTCGTGCTCCCTAATCTCAGTCTCGAGCACCGCCTGCACGGCGACAGAGGCCTCGGCTGCCCGAGTGACCTCCTTCTCCCGCTCTGCGCCAAAAGAAACGGAATGGGGTTGAGCGCAAAAGGAAAATAAGCCAAATAAGGGCAGAAGCCTACGGGACTCACCCTCAGCCTCCTCCTTCCACCGTCGGGCCTCGACCCGAGAGGCCTCGGCCTTCTCCTTCCAGCGCTGGGCCTCGACCCGAGAAGCCTCGGCCTTCTCCTTCAGGCGCCGGGCCTCGACCCGAGAAGCCTCAGCCGCCCTAGAAGCCTCTCTCCCCAGCTCTGCATCACACCAGGGAGTTAGGGGGCGAACACAAGAAAAGCGAATAAAACGCGGGGAATAGGACTCACCCTCGGCCTTTCCCCTCCAGACCACAGCCTCAGTCTGAGAGGCCTCAGCCACCTTAAGGGCCTCATCCAAGGCGCCTTTCATCAGCTGGTGTGCACTCTGCTCCGCCCCTAGCTGCCCAGCAAGGACCTCGCCCGAGGCCGTCGCTTCTGCTCGATCACCGGCGACGCGGGTCAGCTCCTCCTCCAACTCCTTGACCCGCGCCGCCAAAGGGGCGACCTGCTCCTAGGCCGTGGCCGCCTCGACCTTCGCATCGGCACAGCGAAGGCGGAGGTCCTCCACCTCCGCGCTCCACGCCGACAGGAGCTCGTTGGCGTCGGCAAGCAGGCCCTTCTACCGCTGAAGCTGGTCCCAGACGTCCCTCTCCCGTCGGAGAAAGACCGACTTCCCAAGGGACCGGGTCTCGAGCTCCTGGGTAAGCAGAACAGGGGTCATTCACTACAAGAAAACTCTGAAAAAGATGACACCACATGAGAAAAGAAGGCGCGAACCTGGGCGACGCCGGGCAGATCGTCGGCCACCACGGACAGCGCCGTCCGCAGTGACCGTTCTGCCAGCTGGCGGTATTGCTCGAAGGTGTCCCAGCGCCCGCCCTCGGCCACGTCCTCAAGGGCGAACAGAGGCTCCCCCTCAGGGTCGTCCCGGCTCTGCCACAGAACACGTGGGTGATCCCACCCACGGGGCTCGGGTCGTACCCGCACGAGGGCCGAGCTTCCCTCACCCGGGGCCAGAGCTGGCTGTTCCACGACGCCGGCCACCTCGGCGTCGACCACCTCCTGCGCCCGGGAAGTATCGTCAGAGGAGATCGGATAGACCTCCGCCTCCCGAGCGCTCTCCCGCAATGGCGGAAGGCCTTGGACCAGGGACGCCACCGAGGCCTCCATCGCCTTCATCTCCACTTCCTGGGCCGACGGCTTCGCCGCAATCACATCGGCCTCAGCGGCCTCAGAGGCTCCGGCCTCCGCCATCGTGGCCTCGGTGGTCCCGAGGGCTCCGGCCCCCGCCGCTGCGGCCGCGGCGGTCCTGGGCGCCCCGGCCTCCGTCGCCTCGGCCTTGAAGGCCTGGGGGGCCTCGACCTCGGTGGCCTTGGCAACTGAGGGCGCCTCGGCCCCATTTGACTCATGAGCCTCGGCCTCGCGGGGCGGAGGCGCTCCCTCCCCCGTCTGTGTCGGGGTCGCCTCGGCAGCCCCTCCTTGGGTGGCTGGCTCCTTCGGGTCGGCACTCGCCGACGCCGCGCCACGTTGTATGGCGCTTGCGCCTCCGCCACCCAGTGGGCGGTGGAGCCAGGGTTCACCTTGAGCGCCTTAAGGGGCGCCAAGGTGGGCACCTCCGCAGGTCGCTTCCGGCTAAAGACAAAATACTTACGGGGTCAGCATGAGACCAAAGAACGAACGGAAAATGCTGCGACTCTGTCGAAAATACGCTTACCTCGAGCGGGGCTGCAACCGCTTTGGCACGGCGACCCTCCTCTGCGAAGACGGTGGCGGCGGCCGGTCCTCGACGGACCCCGTCGCCCCCTCGGTCCTCTGCGGGGGCAGTTGCGTCGCCCCCACCGCCACCTGCTCCACCGTTGCTGTCGAGCCCACCGGGCTGGCGGCGCGCTTTCCCAACGCCCGCGCCTCAGGCGTATCGGCCTCGGCCCCGGGGCGGGCGGTTGCCGGCCCCGAGGCAGCTCCAGCTCCTCCCCCTAGGAGCGCCGGACTGCTTGCCAACGCCCCGGGCACCGTCTCCCCGACGTCAGGGAGATGGTCTAGGGGACCCCGCCCCATCTCGCCCTCGTCATCTCCATCCGAAGCGTCTGTCGATAGCGACGACGACGGGGACTCCTCCAACGGGAGACCGTCCTTCCTTTGCTGCCGGTGGCGCTTCTCCAGTTCCTCGCGCGCGAGGATCTTCTTCATGCGCTTCGCCACCTTGGCGTCCTTCCGCCTCTTCTGCACCTCGGCGTGCGCCCGGTTGACCGCCCGTCGCCTTGCGTCCTCGGGAACGGGCGGCGGGGAGTCTCGCACGTCCCTCATCCCCTGCAGGAACGGCGAACACAGATAAGGGAACAAGAAACTATGAGAAACAGGGAGGCCTCGGGGGCTGCAGCGGCGCGTGACTTACCAGCGAGAGGAACCCCCGCGACGGGCGCATCGCGAAGGGGGTCAGGCCACTGCTCCTCAGCTTCGCCTCCACCGTCTCCCTCACCCGGTGAAGAATTTCTTCGTCGGAGAGGACGGAGGCAGACATCCGGATGCCCTCGATCGGCTCATCCGGCCTCATCTCGAATAGGCGCCGCCGCCGAGCCATCAGTGGCAGCACCCTCCGGCGGTGGAAGGCGGCCACTACTACAGCCGTAGTAAGGCCGCGGTCCCGCAACCTCTCTAGCCCCTCCAGGAGCGGCTGCAGCTTGGGCTGATCCTCCCTCGGGACGCCATACTTCCACCTCTCCGGGCAACTCCCCACGATCCGCCCGGTGTAGGGGGGAAGTCCACCGTCGTCGTTACGAAGATAGAACCAACTCGTGTACCAGCGACGATTCGTTGACGTGAGCTGGGCCGGGATGTAGAGGTGCTGACGGTCCTAGCACACTTGGAGAGTGCAGCCACCGGCCCTCACCGCCTTCCTCATGCCCGACGTACCCGTCGGCTTAGTGGTATGCCCCGCCCGGAAGAGGTGGAGCCACAGCTCCCAATGGGGAGCAATCCCCAGATACCCCTCGCAGACGGCGACGAAGATGGCTGCCTGCGTGATGGAATTGGGGTTGAAGTTGTGGAGCTCCATGTCGTAGTAGTGCGGAAGCGCCCGCATGAACCGGTCCGCCGGAAGGCCGAGGCCGCGCTCGTGAAAAGACACAAAGCTCACGACGTAGCCGTCGCGGGGCCTCGGCTCCGGCTCGCCCGACGGAGCAATCCACTCCGGCCTGTTGGGGTCGGTAGCCGGACGAAGAAGACCACCATCGACAAGCGACTGAAGCATCTCCACGGATACGTCGGATGGACCCCAAGGGTCCGCCTCGATGACAACAATGTTTCCGGCCATGGGTGCGGTGGAGGGTTCGACTACGGCGGTGAGTCTCTCTCTCCCTCTCTCTGTCTCTGCCTTGCCCTTCTCCCTTCTTCCCGGGGCTCTCTGCTCTAGCGACGGCTCAAGGGCGGCAAAGCTAATGCAGGCAAGGTAAGGAGGGGAGGGGCGAGGCCCGTGCATATTTATGCAGGGTGAAGGCGAAACGGATGGGCGACGAAATCAGGGAAGTTTCCCTCAGATCCGGCACAGTTAATCTCGATCCGATTTTACCGCCCACGTGCCCACCTTTTCCTCATTAATCACGGGAACAGTTATGTTCCATCCGCTGACACCACGTCGCGTTCAACCGCTGCAGCGGCAGACGCCGTTCCGCCTCCCCGAGAAAGTCGCCTCAAAAGGCGCGCCTGCCGTTGTCCAGCCGACGGGGGAGATATTCCCCCACTCGATTCCTTTCGGACGAAGGGACTGGGCGCCGAGCCCATTACGGTCCAGGGGTTCGAAGGCTAGGCCCTCGAGGGTTTCGACAGCCGTCCCAGGGCAACAGAGTCAGGGACGGCTACGGGCGAGCCCATACGGGGCCGAGACCTAAGCAAGCGAAACGCTTGGGACGCCCAAAGTCGTGTCTGAGACCGGCAGGGAGGTCTCCGAATGGGATCCCACCGTAGGGAGGCACCGAGCCACCAGGGCCCAGCGAACGGCCCCAGCACCCACTAGAGAAACCCTCTGGTACTCTTGGAGTGCGTCTCTGGACCGCTAGCCGACCCCTAGCGAACGGGGCACAGGTCTCCACTCGGACTTACCCGATAACAGCTCACCGGAAGTGCCACCGCTCGCGCCCATCAAGGGTAGCCTGGCATATTCCACCCCTCCTTCCGAGCGAAAAGGAAGCGCGAGGGTCGTACAAAAAGCCAGGGGAACCCCTGACGGCCCTCTTGCTTCGTGCAGAGGCTAAGGGGCTCTTCCTACAACCTTGCCGAGACCCAGCGACCCAGGCTCGCACTCGAGGGGCCTCGGCAAAACAACCCCTCCTTTCGAGCGAAAAGGACGCGCGAGGGTCGTACAAAAAGCCAGGGAACTCCTGACGGCCCTCTCGCTCCGTGCAGAGGCTAAGGGGCTCTTCTTGTAGATATGCCAAGACCCCACGACCCAGGCTCGCACCCGAGGGGGGCTCGGCAAACAAACCCTCACGCGCGAGGGGCGTACAAAAAGCCAGGGGAACTCCTGATCGCCCTCTCGCTCCGGGCAGAGGCTCGAGGGCTCTTCCTACAACTTTGCCGAGACCCAGCGACCCAGGTTCGCACTCGAGGGGGCTCGGCAAATAACCCCTCCGTCCGAACGAAAAGGATGTGCGAGGGTCGAACAAAAAAGTCAGGGGGACCCCTGACCGCCCTCTCGCTCCGTGCGGAGGCTCGGGGGCTCCTCCTGCACCCAAGACAAAGAGAAGTGACCCAAGCCCATGCTGGAAGATTCGGAAAAAACGCGATAGAGGGCATCGAGCCCGTTACGGTCCAGGGGTTCGAAGGCTGGGCCCCCGAGGGTTTCAACAGCCGCCCCAGGGCAACAGAGTCAGGGACGACTATGGGCGAGCCCGCGTATGGCCAAGGCCCGAGCAAACGATCGCTCGGGATGTCCTAAGTCGTGTCCGAGACTGGCAGGGAGGTCTCCGAATGAGATCCCACCGTAGGGAGGCACCGAGCCACCGGGGCCCAGCGAACGGCCCCGGCACCCACTAGAGAAACCCTCTGGTACTCTTGGAGTGCGTCTCTGGACCGCTAGCCGACCCCTAGCGAACGGGGCACGGGCCTCCACACGGACTTACCCGATAACAGCTCACCGGAAGTGTCACCGCTCGCACCCACCGAGGCAAGCCTGGCATATTCCACCCCTCCTTCCGAGCGAAAAGGAAGCACGAGGGTCGCACAAAAAGTCAAGGGAACTCCTGATCGCCCTCTCGCTCCATACAGAGGCTCGGGGATTCTTCCTGCGATCTTGCCGAGACCCCGCGACCCGAACTCGCACTTGTGGGCTCGGCAAATACGATAACATCCCTCGGTCAACGTGAGAAAAAGACCTTGGAGGAATGAATCCACTCCCCTAGGGCCTCGAGGGCTACACCCGGCGGGTGCGCTCGCGCGCACCCACCAAAGGCCTCGAAGTACGAAACACTATTCCGCCAGGAGCTACCGCAAGTCGAGCCTCGTCAAAACCTCAAGAAGAGCGCTCACGCTCTCCCTGAGGCTCGGGGGCTACTGTCGGGTACCATAAAATGAGGTACCCCGAACGTATACCGAAAGAATCACTTAAACCCTATCAAAGACAAAGCCAAAAGGTAAACCATTGGTTAACCTCCGGCCTTGTCCGAGCCCACCGGCTCTCCGCCCCGCTCTCGGCCTCGCACGGGAGGCCTCGACGACCTGCCAAATCTCCGCCTCGCGTGAGGCCTCGCACGGGAGGCCTCGACAGGGAACCGATTCTCCGTCTAGCCTGAGGCCCCGCGCGTAAAGCCTCGGATGAGATGTCGATTCTCCATATCGCTCGAGGTCGACTCGGCAACAACCCGTCGCTTCTGCCTCGACCAGTCTCCCCGACCAGGCGTCACGACCCATTAATGCACCAACTACTCCCGCGATATCAGCCAAACGGCTGCTCGACACTGCGGAACGGCCGGCGAGACGGGAGGTCGCATCAACGCCACACCGTTCAGGACAGGACAGGGTAGGGGTTACCGGCCACTGTGTCCCAGCACTGTGCCCACGATCAGTGCCCGCACTACACTACGCCACCTAATCCCTGCCCTAGGAACAACGCAGCATGGGGAGTCAAGTCCGGGTCACCATAGCCTCGGAATCAGCGTACGAGGCCAACTGCTCCCTCCAAGCCTCGGCAATCTACTTCAGGGTCTCGGCAACCATGGGATTCATGTCTGCCGAGCCTCCCACGATGGCTCAGCCTCGGCACCAACTGAGCCTCGGCTTCTCACGCAGTCAGCACACAGTGACCGGTACGTCGACCGCCACGCCCCGCTTCAAGATAACACTGGAGCTCCCATGACGCACAGGATCGGATGTGATCGGCGCGTCGCCCCAGTACTTCAAGGACGGGACCACTCCGTCGACCACGCCACCACAGTAACAGGCTACAGGGCTCGGACATGCCGCCTCCGTTCGCACGACGCCGTGTAGCTAGCGCATGTATCACCCATGTCCCCCTTCAACTATAAAAGGGAGGGACCAGGGCCGTTTCTAGGGGATCGGGGACGCTTACGATTAGGCCTACGCCCACACGACGAACTCAAGTAAAAACCACACGGATGAACACACGAGCTCCCCCACGGCTTGAGACCAACATCTCAAGCAATTCACGCCGCTCCACGTAGAGACCTGGGACTAGCTCCCTCTCTCGCCCTGCTTATAACCCCCTACTACGAGCATTTCGATGCAAGGAATACAAGATCGATCTCTCAAACTGGACGTAGGGTACCCATTACCCGAACCAGTATAAACCTTGGGTCTCTTTGCATCACCATCCGGGATTGGGAACACGCAGTACAAATTTACTAGTTGATTAAGGGCTTGCCGGTCCAAAACACCGACACCCGCACTCCCACACTTCGCGCCGCCTCCAGCGAACACGTGCAGTGATGCCTCGTCCTACTCGTTCCTCTTCTTCCCCACCCCTCTCTCTCCTGGAGGCCGGAGGTGCTCCTAAGCTCGGTGTGCATGGGGCGGCGACTGCCGGTGGGTTCTCGGCCTGGGGGTGCGCGGATTCGGCGTCCTCTCGGCTGGATCTGCCGCCCCCGCGCCTGGGGCATCCCGTCCGGCCATGAGGGTGCCCGGCGGCAGCGGCGGCCCCTTTCCTTCCTCGACGGCGGCCATGGCACCGGCCTGGGCTGCCCGGACGGCGGATCCGGATCCCCAGCGGCTAGCGGCTGCCGGCGATGAGCCTTTGCTCCCGCTCGCCGGCGACGAGCCTTCGGCCCTGCTCGCTGGCCACCGACAACATCTCTGTCCCCACGACATGGATCCAGGCGTCCAGCGACCTCCCGTGAGTTCATCCCCTTCCCCGTTCTCGATCTACTATATTTCTGCAGTTCATGACTTATTGTTGCTTGATTTCTTTGGTCCGCACTTCCTCTTCCTCTGTCCATTCTCGATCTACTCTGTTTTTTGCATTTCTTAATTTCTTCTTGATTTTCTTTGTATGCAGTGGATGGCGTCTAGCGTCTGGCGTCTCCAAATATGAGTAGATGGCGTCTCCTTTTTCCGTTCTCGATCTACTCTACAGCTTGATGTTGTGGAATGTGGATGAGTGAAACAAATGAGGAAACAGGGAGTTGATGCGAGCCTGAATGCCATTTATTAATAGTAAAACGAATAATAGAACTTAAGTAGTTAAGTAGACTACAATGTTTTATTGTTATTAGTTTTAATATGCATTATTATCTTTTTAATTTTAAAATAGTAAAACGTATCTGCGTATCGGATTTTTTAGAAATTTGCCGTATCCACGTATCTGTATCCTCCCGATACCGATACGCGTATCCATATCCGTGCTGCATAGAAGTGGGTCTCCGACGTTGAAAGTGCATCTAGCCCTTTAGTGGGTTTTGGATGATTGAATGACAACGTGATTAAAGGTCTAACATGTTTGCTAAATGTGGACAGATAATAGGTTATCTCACCGGTACTTAATGAAAGCCAAAATAATATGTTGTTGTAATAAACAATCTAGTTCAAGCACAAGATAACAATGCAAATGAAATTCATACAAAGACTTATTTATTGTGGGATTTTCATGTACTATGTGAAAGCAAGCATGTAAGAATTAATTAATGAGACATGAGGGATTGCATATGAAATGGTCTCATATTTGAAGCTTGCTAAATTAAAATGAAAAAGATAACAATACAAATGAATGGATGATTCAACACAAGATGTGACTTGACTTGAGATGGTGAAGATAGAAAGGAAAGGCTTCGAGGTACTAAGCAAGGGTGAAGGGCAAGCGACGGCTTGACGGCCGAAGAACCTAGCTAGGGTGAAGAAGGAAGTACTTGCATTTAGTTTAGGTACTAATCAAGCTACGATGGTTATATTGATGTGGATGATCAAATCTATATTGAACAAAAGTGTTTGAAGTGACTTGATGTGTTTGGAGTTATTCATATTTGATGAATGGAATCAAGTCACGTGCTCAAGATGGCTATGCTCAAGTGAAAAAAATCAATATCAACATGTTGGCACCCTCACTTGATGAAAATTGGAATGCACGGCTTTGGTTGAAAGAGATCAACTCAAAAGGTTTAATTTCGTTATACTTTTAAAATTGAGTTAATAGAAATGTCGTACTATTAAGAGGGATGCATCATGTTGATAGATAATGTTTTATAAGTGTTTAAGCCAACCCATGTGAGTTTTGAGTATTTGAGAGACAAAAGAGCTAACTGATTTCTTGTTGGTCTAGCAATACCGGACGTGTCCGGTATTTGCCCAGCAATGGTAAAATTGTTGTTCTCGGGTTGGTTCGTCGAGAGTTCCGGCAATGGTCAAGAGTTCCGACATCTCGCGCTTTAACTGACTTGGAGAGTTCACTGTGGTGGTCATACCAGACTGGACGGCCAGAGGCCAACAACTAGTTTTCAAATGCCTTGAGGATCGGGAGTTCCGACATGAGTCGGGAGTTCCAACGGTAGAGATATGTAAACTTCCATCGACAACTCCGGTATTTTTACCGATGTATCAAGAAGCACGCAAGCTTTCCCCTAGTCCTCGTTGGAGCCCCTTGCAAGGAATCCCTCGCAACGGCCAAGCTCCCGGTCGGGTAACTCCGTGGATAGCCTCGGGCCTTCCCCACGCGCAGGTGGGTCTTTGACGTGCCTTCCGGCAAGCCTCTCCCGGATGCTCCCCGCCGTCTTCACTATCAAACTTCCGGCCGAAATGCCGCGGGCCTTGTTTCCTTCGGTACACGGTGGTGGCCACACCACAAATGCAGTTGGTGTGATCTTGCAAGACTACAAGTCCCTTCGATGTACAACAATGGTGCGCACAAGCACCGAGTGGTAAGAGATATGCAAACCTCACTAAACACTAGGCCTAAACCTAGAACAAGCGCATAAGCGGTGGTCTAATCAACCTAAGCACTTCGCAAAGCACCTACACTAATCACCTAATGAATCACTAAGCACTATACAAGTGGAGATCATTAAAATGGTGTATCAACACCATTGGTATGTTTCCTCAACTCCACACTTCTCAACTGACCGGTTTGGAGGTCTATTTATAAGCCCCACTGAGAAAGTAGCCGTTGGGGACAAAATCCCGCTTTTCTGCTACTGACCGGATGTTGATCACGTCCTGACCGGACGCGTCCGGTCGTCCCGACCGTTGGAGCCGCGATCCACTGATCGGACGCTGCCAGCGTCCAGTCACATGTCACCGGACGCGTCCGGTCGCATTTTCGCCGCTCTGGAATCTCTTTGTACTCGACCGGACTCTGTTGTCCTACGTCCGGTCGATCTGCTGCCAGCGTCCAGTCCAGCATCCAGTCACTGCTGCTGCCGAGCCTCTTGATCGAGGCGTCCGGTCACTGTGCTACCAGCGTCCGGTCACTTCTGTGAGCTCGTTTCTTCGCGATCTTACGTACGGCTTGGTTCCTATCTTTATGCTTGGACTTTGCTTGATATCTTGGGTCTTCTCTTGTGCTTCTAAGGTCTTGCCTATGGTGCTGATCATCGGATCATCACGTCGCCTTCGTCCAAGTCACGTCTTGCACCCCATTAAACTACAAAACAATCACTTGCAAATTCATTAGTCCAATTTGGTTGTGTTGGCCATCAAACACCAAAATCCAAAGTAAATGGGCCTAGGGTCCATTTTCCTTACACACACCTTCAATTGAGTTCTCATCCAGACAAGGCACCCATGCCAACAGTCCAGAGAGTAACATCTCTCAGGGCATCTGTCTTCAGCCTCCTTCCAATTTTTAGTAACCAGGTTAATGAACTCTTCATTCAGAAGCCATTGTTGATCAAAGAAAAAATACCTAGGTCTAACTAGAAGGCTCTCACCGTTATCCACAATGATTGGAGAGTGATCTGACCCCATCCTAGTCAGACACCAAGAAATAGATAAGGGGAATCTCTCCTCCCAACCCATAGAGAAGAACACTCTATCTAAATTCACCCTAATGGGATTGTCCTATTTATTTGTCCAAGTAAATTTCTGACCAGATCTCTTTAACTCTCTCAACTGATAGTCTCCAATAAAGCCATTGAACTGATCCATCAACTGGTAATTAAAGTTCTCAGAACTCTTATCAGCTTCTTCTCTAATCATGTTAAAATCTCCTCCAATGATAATAGGTAAGGCAGCTTGGCAGACATTACCCAACTCTGCCAAAAAAAAGCTCGGAAAGTTGATGGTTGACAGGACCATAGACAGTCACCATGACCCATCTAAAATTGGTCCTTCTATCCCTAAGAGTCATAGCAATACAAAAGTCAAGAACACAACAATCCTCTATTTCCAAGCTGTCTAGGTTAGCCCCCATCAGCAAACCACCTGATCTACCTTTTGCAAGGGACCAATGCCGGGAAAAAACCTTATTCCCTGCCAGGTCCAAAAAGCTCTCTATCAATAAAGGACTCCTTAATGGTCTCCTGTATCCCTACCACCATCAAGTTATGATCCTCAATGAATTCCCTCACCTGTCTCTTTCTGCTCCCTTTACCCAAACCCCTAGCATTCCAGAAAAGAAATCTCATTTGGACTTTTTCCTAGGTCTCCCCCTCCTTTTTGGGGGGTGTTTTCAATTTCAATTACTTAGGCATTCCCTCAGCATCCCTTGCTGAATTATCAAAAGCCTCCAGATTATACTCCTGAATTTCCTCCTCATCCTGAGGGGTAGTTCTCTTATTAACAGAAGCTAAATACTCCTTGTAATTAGCTTCTACTAAAGCTGCTCTCACTCTCTCCTCTGCTTTGAAAACTTCTAATTGAGTGTCAACATTTTCAATATTAAGATCAAGTTTAGAAGCTACATCACAGATATAATCATTTTCAAGGTTATTCAGAATGAGAAATTGGTTAGAAATATGGGTACCTTTAGAAGTATCATTCTTTTGTTGAACATGTTGAGTGGCCTTCTCCAGCACAGTCCTTCCATCCTTTGGAATTCTGCTACTGGCTCTTGTAGCCATAGCAATCTTGACACCACCCTTCTTCTTGTCCTTCTTCTTTTTAGTTGAACTAACCTAGGGATGCTGCAAGATATCTTCTGATAATTCATCTAAGCTTTGTGCAGACATATCATCCATATTCTCTAATTCCTGTGTGAGCATCTCTTCTGCAACCTGTGTGAGACTCTCCTCCTCCATTTCAGAAACATCTTCCATCACTTCTGAGATTAGATTGCCTGCTTCACCCCCCCACATCCTGGTGGAACAGATTGCTCCCAAGTAGTATCCTGAGAACCTTCTTGCACATGGCAAACCTGGGACATATTTTCTGCCTATGACTCAATCTCTGTTTCATTAGGCAAGGACAAACGTGGCCACTTGTTCTTGTCCATAAGATAGGGACCCATCCTACCATGGACTATCTTATCCTCAGGTATGTTTTAAAAAACCTGGTCTCCCTCCTCCTTGGAAATTTCCACATCCTGCACCTCCATAAGCTCCTCACTGTTTGTTGCTTCCTTAAATAATATCATTTGGATTTCTTTGGATTTTTTATTTGACTGTAGCATACAGGCAGTAGGATCCCAAATGAATGAATCACCACCCATGGTGTTCACCTCATTCGGCATTAACTGTAAAACGCTTATGCTAGGATGGTATGCCGCGATGGGCATAGTCTGCTTTCCATCTGGATTCCCATCCTGGCCATTATCTTCCAAGGCTTCCTGACTGTCACCATGACTGGACTCTTGTTCTCTGTCCAATTTCCCAAATCTATCAAATTTGTCATTTCTCTTCTTTCTAGTTTGGTCACCTTTCCCCCACTGATCCCTTCTGCTAGATTTGTCATTATCTTTACCTGATCCAGAGGGCCCTCCCTTGGGCAGCATCTTGTCTCCAGCAATTCCTTCAGCCACAAATTTGACCTCATGACCTACTTTGTTAAAGAATATCTCAATTGAGCATCTGATTGCAGATGGGTTTCTGTAGTTGACCTTAACCCTTACTGGTTTAGCTCTGACCAGACTTAATTCATCCACTGCCACTCGTTGTCCCACTAGTGAAGCAAGTGCTTTTGCCACAACCTCATCTCTGGCATAGTCTGGAATATTACTGATCCTCACCCATCAGGTCTGTAGCACAGAAGAAGTAGTTGGGTCTACAGAAGATTTGGTGATCTTGACTTTCAGCTTATGTATAGAAAGCTCAAAACTGCCAACTCTAGAGAAAGTTTCCAGAGTACCCTTATCTGGAAAAACCACCAGGTATTCTTGGCCAGTAATCTTCTTAGCTTGAAAGTTCCATTTCTCATTAACCACCAACCTAAGTTCCTCATTCAACTTTTCCTCATCAGCTTCTCCTTCCTACACTGTGACCAGACCTACTCCTTGGTTATGTTTAACTTGTGTTTCTGGTATTTCCATGGAGTAAAAACCTTAGGCTGGAATTCCAAAACCAAATAGATTAATTTTTCGTTTTGTCTGCTCACAGTCAACAGCCATATGTCCCTTGCCTTTGCACTTGTAACATACTGGCTCCATAGTGCAATCTGATTGATGATGACCCAACTCCAGACAACGAAAACATTTGATATCTACAGGTTTTCCTTCAATTTGTGATAAGTTCTTATCTCTACCAGGCTCCTTAGGTCTCCAATTCCCCTGGGCTCCTTGCCCCCTCGGATATATACCTCCTCTGAAAGATGGAGCTCCCTTGCCCCCTTCCTTCCCAAAGTTGCGTCTCCCAAAATCTAGGTCTTCGGTAACAGGTTGACCTCTACCATAACCTCTACCCCCTTGAAGATTTCCTTCAGATCCTCTGTATCCTCTAGCACCTCTATCATAATCACGATCATTGTAACCCCCTCTAGCAGATCCATGCCCCCCAGTGTTGACGGCTATTACCTTCCCCATCAGCACCTCGCTGAAGCTTCTGACGCAGATCTTGCTCGTTGTGAAGCTCTCCGCCCAGCAAGTCGTCTTCATCCATCCACTCATCCGAGCACCGCTTCCACGACCGCTGCTCCTGCTCTCTCCACGCCATCTTGTCGGCCTTGACAACCTCTGCGAAGAATTGCGAGAGCTGCGGTGGAGGACCTATGCGCTTAACTCTTCGAGCCAGATACCCAAATCTCTGCACTTCTGCTTCAGGGGTGTTCGGCTGTGGACGAATTTGGATGTTTCGGAGGAATTTTGGAGGAATTTGTGATATGAAAATATTGTTTCGGATGAAAAAAACGAATAAAAAAAGAAACGGATCAAATTAGGTTTAAGGGCACGAGTATAACCTATACCCCGTAAAGCACAGGCCTTGGATATCCATACCCAACGTGGCCCAATGGGCTTGTAGGAGTGGCTGTACATATTGGCATGAGAAAAGCCCATTGGCCTATCAGATTCAGGACCGTCTTCAATCTGTTTCTCCTGACCAATCTCATCAGCCCTTGCACTACCCCATCGAACTTGGCTAACTCTCCCCATTGCCTCCTCCAATCTCCTACTTGCCTCATCTAACTCATTGAGCTCTTTCTCAAGGGCCTTTTCGCTTGAACTTTTCAACCGGCTATTTTTCTTTCGCAACAAAACAGCTTCAGTCGACTTATCAGTCAGCTTTAATACCAGCCAAACAGGCCCCATATTATTGATTTGGAGAGCTAAAAAGGTGTTGTTTGAGTTCAGCACCCAATTTGATCCGTTGCCTTTGCTGATTGGTCACTTTCCAGGATGAAAATGGTTAGTTGAGATTCCTACTCTTGTGATTCCCATCCATGGGCATTGAGCGAACTGATTCAGTAACCTTTTCTAGATTAGGCCATTCTTCTCCCGGAAGCTCAAGCTGTTCACCATGATTTTGCTCACCCCTTGTCATGGAACCATTGGGAAGTGGTGTGCAAGGATCGTCCCGAATCTCCAGGGCACCCCATCCTACACCAATGGCCTCCAGAGGCTGCTCTCCACCATGAGAGATCGAATCCGAGAGATTCCTGGTCTGAACACTCCATGTGTTCATCTTAGAATGTAACATAGATGTTTAACACTACTACACAAACTTTACTGGAGGCGGGCATTTTCGGTTTTCCGCGGCGGGCAAAGCCGTCCGCCGCGGCCTAGAGGCCACGGTAAATCGTGGCTTAACCGCGGCGGGCGGCTTTGCTCGTCGCGGTTAACCGATTTACCGCGGCGGGCGGTGTAACGTGTCCGCTGCGGTAAATATACTTTTACCACGGCGGGCACGTTACACCGCCCGCCGCGGTAAATTATTTTACCGCGGCGGACACCTTTTGTGGCCCGCCGCGGTTATGTTCATTAGCCGTGGCGGGCTTTATTATTTGCCCGCCTCGGTAAATTATTTCTTGAATTAAAAAAATACAGCAGGCATATAAATTCAAATTCAAATCACATCCAGATTTCACAGATTAAACTTAAAAAGTATGCAGGCATTACACATGAGATAATATACATATATATACATTCACTTAGTCGTTCTTATCATCGTTAATTCATTACATTTACATATTAAAGTCGTTATACATGCGCTAAGGAGTAATCCTGCGGACGCATCATCGTGGGCCATTTTCTCAGCCTCTCGTACTCTGATAAAATCGCTAGCGGGCTGTTCTCATTGAAGAGCGTGCCCCCTTTAAGCACACATTTGTCTAAGACAAACTTACATATGTCTGCCTTTGTCTGCTTAAAGGAGTGTTGGGTGCTCTGCACGTCTCTCGACCAGTTCAATCCATTCTTGAGCACCCTCCAACTGTTGCTGTACTGCTTGCACGCCCTCAGGAACTCACAGGCGTAGAAGCCACAGGTTTGTGATCCTACCGATTGTTTGGCACACTGCATGATCGATACACAAGTATTACAACACAGGCATTAGAACGCATATGAACGGAAAGCACAATTAAACCTTTCAAATACTTACCGAAAAGTTGCGTCTGATTTTAATGTGGTTCTTATGCTTAGCCTTAAAATTCTCTGTTCTTCGATCATAGCATTCAGGATCCTTCACGTACTCCTTATAAGCGCTATACGAAATGTACTAGTATTAAGCAGGCCATTAGAACACATATGAGAAGACGGTTCAGTCACTTACACTCTGAGGCAATCTTCAAAGGCTTTGTACCCTTTTAAGTTTGGCACTGTCAACAAATCAAATACACAGGCCCTGCCATCCTGAGGGTAGATGATAAATACAACCCAGT
Source organism: Miscanthus floridulus (assembly GCF_019320115.1). Lineage (NCBI taxonomy): Eukaryota > Viridiplantae > Streptophyta > Magnoliopsida > Poales > Poaceae > Miscanthus > Miscanthus floridulus. The sequence continues at coordinate 95,993,004 of NC_089586.1, forward strand.
GACCCTCGAGGCCTTGGCTGCGCCATTGAAACAAAATATAGGTTACGACGAGAAATAATAATACTAGCTAGCTACCCACTTATCTCTACAGGCATGTCTTCGACTTACCCAAAGTGGTAGGCAGCTAGGATACCCATTTCCCCTGATCTTCTTCATTGCTCCTAGTATGTACCTTGAAATGTTCAACTTCTCATTGTCCATCAGTTTCTTCCTGTGCACCTCTCTCTGTCGCTTGGTCAAGTCTTTCATGGTTGGATGATTGTCATCTAGGTGGTAACCAATGATGATTCTTTGAGCAATATGCATTAGAGATAGATAGATAACATCAAGTTTTAGTTCCTTGGATATATAGGCCATCAACCTGCAAGGACAAGCCATCGTGACATATATAAGTAGTCTTGACCGATTCAAAGGCAGGTGATATGTGAAACTCACAATTCATCACTTACATAGAGAACAAGGTGACTTGGGCGATGTCAAGGTCTTGTTCCCGCAGTAGTCTGTACATGTCGTGGAAGTCCACGGGGAGTTCTACATCGTTGCCGGGCAAGTGGAAGTACTCCGCCACAACCTTGACTAGAAAACCATGCAGGCCAGCTTTTGCCGCTTCCATGTACCAGAGATGGAACCTCCTTGTCTCCCACCTTTCCTCGTTGACGAGCTGGGCCTTGGTTATCATGAACTTCCCATACTCGTAATGGCCGGGGCAGTCATCCGATTCAGGAAATAGATGGAAAGGTGATCTCGGCCTGGGATAGAAATGTTAGTACCATATTATGGCAAAGAAAAGTTATTAGCAAATTATGCTCACCGCTACCATACCTTTCGAACTCAAGTGAGTATGTGAGCTGCCCTTGGTCGCCTTTAGTCTTCACCGGCAGTGGAGGACAGTGGCTTGTGCTCGCAATGGCAGCAGGCGGTGTCTTTGCCCCGGTTCCTCCGTGCCTCCTGGTCCTTTGCTCATGCCCTTAGACGGACTACCGGGAGGTGGAGGTGGACTTGTTGTTGGAGGAGGAGAACGAGGGTGAGGGCTTGTGCCTCAGGGTGAGTTCCTTCCCTTGTCATCCCCGCCATTGCCTTCGTCATCACCGTCACCGTGATCCGGATCATCGGGGGGACAAGATCCGGCAATGGATGGGTGTGATGCTGGTGTCACCGTCAGCGTAGAAGTTAGCATCGAGAGAATGATCTCTATGTTGTCCTTGTTCCACAGGACTTCGGAACCCATGGCAGCTCCAAGGATCGTTACCCCTTCTGTAGTTGGATATTCCATTTCAAATTCTTCATATTCGGTCGCATACCATGTAAGTATCATGGCAGCATAGTTGGCAGGGATCTAGTCTTGGTTGAAATCTTTGATATCTTCTTTGGGGTGCATGTAACCCTCACCCACGGTCAACTTTTTTGCCCTGCCAAATGGGATCGTGAGGTGGACGCACATGGGTTCCCGGATGTCATCGACGGGGTGCCTTGGGCGATCCTTGATCATCGGCAGTGGCTGCCCTTATGTCTACCCTTGTGGAACTTGAGGCACGGGCCACGCCAGCCTGGCGAAGCATCTGTGACCTCATCGACACCATATCTGGGTCATTGCTTGTGAAGGCTTCTTTTATGGACCGGCTGATCATTTTGGCCACGCCTTGATCATAGCCCTTTTGAAAGATGCCCTCCTTGTACCTCTGCCTTGACTGGTATGTGGCAGCGTTGGATTGCCATGACTCCACTGAGTTCCAGCTCATCTTCGACGACATGCCACGGATGTGGCCACGGTGCTCGGGGGTTCCCAGCGCCAGGGTCAGCAAGTCCTAGCCCCTACGAACCTCGAAGCTGCCCTTGGATTTAGCGGCCTCGATGAGAGCCCTCTCCACCTCCTCGAACTTGGGCTCATTGAACTTGCTCGCGCCCTCCTTGAGCTTCTTTGGCTTGCAAGCATAGATGAAGTCCTTAGCCCTTAAGTCTACACCATCGTACAGATCGGGAAGCCCGGCGGCAGCTCTAGCCCTTTCTTCCTCCCACCACTGGGGCCTCTTACCAACAAACCTAGTCATGCCCAAGTGGTGGGGGTGTAGGTTCTTCTTCGCGAGTGCGCTAAACTTGGCGCTCTTTGCCTTTGCTTCTTCTGTTGTTCTTTGTTTGCAGAACTCTTCCCAGTGATGTTCCTTCACCATAGTGTATTTGACATAGGGTGACTTGCCTAGCTTCATGTAGTACCTGGTTAGCATGGACTTAAAGTTTCTAAAGGCTCTTCCTGCCACGTGCATGACCCACTCCCTGCACTTGTTCAGATCGGCGTCCTCGAGATAATGGAAGCTCCTCGTCACCTCACCCTATATATGTGTCTTGTAGTTGACCGGGACATTGTTCTACTCCTCTCAAGTGATCTCCACCTTATCCTTGACTATACATGCCACCTGGTTGCTGAACTTGGCAAGGACCGTGGGTGGCGACAACGGGTTTCCCTCTGGTCCCACCTCATGGATCACATGGACTTCACCGTGGGTTTCCCTCTGGTGCCTCCCATGTTCCCCCCTTCTCAGCTTTGTCCTCTGACCCCTAGACTTGCCTGAAGTGGTTGGAGATGGAGCGGGGGTTCTTTGTCCCTGACTTGTTCCTCCTCGAAATTCAATTCTCAAGGCACCACCGGTATCTGTTCAGGGTTTTGAGACCGCGCACTTTCAACTTCATCGTCCCTCGGTTGGTAGGTCGGATCATCTTCCTCCTCTGTACGACGTTTCTTTGTTGGCCTTAGGGTCACGGACACTTGGCTCTCGAGGCTAGTTGATGATGATGCACTAGGGGTAGGGTTGCGCCATTCGCTTATTGGTTCCTCCGCCATTGGAAAGCTACAATGAATACATATTTCAGTTGTATAGACACAGTTATAGAGTAGTAAAGTAGAGTAGTACTAGAGTAGTAAAGTAGAGTAGTACTAGAGTAGTAAAGTAGTAGTAGTTGGCTCATATTTGCCCCATTGTCATCACATCGCTTTTAAACTGGTTGCTTGTATCTGGTATACAAGCCATCCTAGTTTAGTGGGGGCACTCGATCATCATCGCCGCTGCCTCAGCATAAAAGGGTTCACATCATTGCATATGCCACTGCCTCAGCTTAGAAGTGTGAAAAGAATCATCATTGCAAATACCAAACAAAAGCCATCAAGATAGTTTCAAAATTCGGCCCCAAAGGGCTAAGTCCTTCGGCCATCAAGATAGAGTAGAAGACTAGAGGAGGTGAGAGTAGAGTAGAGTAGAGTAAGAGGAGTAGAGTAAGAGTTGTACAGCTCAAAAGTTTGTTTGGCATCATAGGTAGCAATAAACCCCCATCACAGCTCAATCAAATTTAGTTAGTAAGAGTAAGAGTAGTAGAGGAACTGCTCAATTTAGTCAGCAAGACAGTAGTAGTAGAGTTCAGTAGTAGCAGTGTTAGCAGAGTTTAGTAGAAGATTGAGTAGAGTTTAGTAGTAGTAATAGTATTCTATAGTAGAAGGACACTAAGCACTCAAACTGAGCACACAGTGGTAGGGCTAAGTCTTCGACCATCAAACTGAGCACTCACACTGTTGTAGAAGGAAGCAAGGGAATGCAAAATCGCATCATAGGCATCATAACCTATTAGAGGCATCATAGCAATTTATCAAAAAAATCATCATACACTATACATGCCTCAGCACATGTTTTTATAAGTTTAACAAAAAATCATCATCGCAAATGCCACACAGATAAGATAGTGTCAAAAAATAGATCCCAAATCCATCCCAATTTATCAAAATTCATCCCAATTCATCCATGCATTATGCTCAGTCAAAAAAAGCATCACAGGTAGCTGCAAGTTGAAAAAATCATCACTGGCAGCATATAGGCAGTGGCATTGCTCAGATTACTATTGAAGTTAGGCATCACAGGCAGTAAGGGCATCACATATGCCAATCATCTCAAGTAGGCAGCAATAGTAGACAGCCATTTGCTCAAAAATAGCAGTTCCAATTCATCACAGTTCCACGTGTAGAAATAGGCATTGCTCATAAATGGACATAGAAGGGAGAAATCACATACAGTTTCAAACCTCGGAGATGGAGCCGAGGAAGAAAGGAGCGAGCACGGTGCTAGGGTTCCGGCGCGCGAACGGAGGCGGTGGCCCTTGGCGTCGGTGTGGTCGACCAAGGTCAGCGGGGATGGGGTGCCGGAGGAGCACGGGGGCGGGGCGTAGGCAAGGGAGAGGAGGATGGGGGCAGGGCATGGGCACGGGGGAGGAGGACGGGGGTGGGGGTCACCGCGGAGGAGCTCGACGGCGGGGATGGCAGCAGCGGCGCTAAGTTTTGGCAGCCCTTCAGGGGTCGAATTCGAGGGTATGAAAGACTTAGAAAATTTGGGCAAGCAGTGGCACATATAAAGCCACAGATTAACTGCGGCGGGCAATATAAGCCGCCCGCCGTGGTAAATGTTTACTGCAGCAGGCACCTTAGACTGCCCGTGGCGGCACATATAAAGCCACTGATATTTATTATCAATCTAAAACTTATTAATCTAAAATTTATTATTAATCTAAAACTTTTATACTGCAGCGGGCACTGATATTTATTATTAGTAGAGAGTAGTAGTGTGTAAGTAGAGAGTAGTGTTGTGTAGTAGTAGTAGAGTAGTGCTGTGTAGTAGTAGTAGTAGAGTAGTGATGTGTTCAATAGATCGAGCTATATTATTACATATATGTCTCTGGGATACATATATCATTTTGGGGCAGGTGCTTTCACCGTCCTCTTCTCACCGTCGGGGTGGGCCCACAACATCATCCTGGACTTGTTGAATCGGTCCTCGATGGCCTTGATCTTCTTTGGATGATCGGTAAAAAGCTCGAGCTTTGCGTAGTTGTTGTATTGTTCGAGACTCTGCACCCCATCAGCTCCCACAATCCACTGCTTTTCGGACACAACCACATGCCTTTTTGGGTCCTCTGCATATATATAGTAGGCCACTTGTGCAACATTGGTTGCTAGTACCCACGGGTCATCTTTGTAGCCGATACTTTTGAGGTCCACGGTGGTTAGCCCATAACTGTTCACTGCAACCGCATTCGGTTTGACCCACTAGCAATAGAAGACGGTTATGCGTAGGTTTTGGCCGTAGTCAAGTTCCCATATTTCTTTGACTTGCCCATAGTATTGCCTCCTCTGGCCCGTGGACTCTTCTTCGCCCTTGTATCGAACACCGTAGTTCTATGCTGAGCTCTTCTTGTCCTTGTCTTTCATGTGGAACCTATAGCCCTGGACGTCATACCCTTGCCACGTGGTGATTTGGCTGGATGGGCCTAACACAAGCCTCTTAACGGTCTCCGTATCTTCATCAGGGCATCCTTCAAGGGGTATGTGTTGCTCTTTGAGCCACTCCTATGAAATTGCTCTTGTGATGGTTCTGGACCCATGCCTCCATGCGCTGTCCGTCATTAGCGGCGCGGATCTCTTCCAAGTGCTTTTCAATGTATTTCTCCATGCTCACTAACTGATGAAGGATGCTGTAATGAGCTTCTTGCACCGTTCAGTTTGCCACATCGGTGCATACTTTTCGGCCTGTGCACCCCATCCCTGAGGTTTTGCCTTCATGGTGATGGACAGGTAGCCCAATCACCCTCCCATCTCTTATGTACCTCATACACCAGTTCATGGCCTCCTCCATTGTGTATGCCTCGATCATAGAGCCCTTCGGGTAAGCGCGGTTATGGACGTATCTGTTGAGGGTGGACATGAACCGCTCGTACATCCACATCTAGTGTAGGTACATGGGGCCCAGTTGATGGATCTGATCGATCATATGCATCATTAGGTGTGGCATAATATCAAAGTAAGATGGTGGAAAGCACATCTCGAGCTAGCAAAGGGTCTCCGCGATGAACTCCTTCAGGGCAGGCAGCTCAGCCTTATCAATGACCTTCTAGGTGATGCGGTTAAAGAAGTATGACATCCATGTGATGACCATCTTCACGTACTCTGGATGGATAGCCCTAATTGCAATTGGTAGGAACACCGTCAGCATGACGTGGTAGTCGTGTGAGTTGTAGCCGGTCATTATGAGGTCTTTCATGGAGACCAGGCTCTTGATGTTGGAAGAGAAACTAGTCGGCACCTTGATACCCCTAAGCAACTTAAGAAAAGTCATCCTCTCATCTTGTGTTAGGTTGTAGGCTGCACCCGGAATATCGACTTTACCGTTCTGAGGTGGTCCCAGGTGAAGGTCCTGCCTGATGCCCAGATTGACAAGATCCGTCCGTGACTTGATACCATCCTTTGTCTTGCCCTTGATGTCCAGCAGGACACCGATCATGCTTTCGAAGATATTTTTCTCTAGGTGCATGCAGTCGATGGCATGGGGTGTATTCAGTGTTTTCCAATACGACAGGTACTTGAAGAAAATTGACTTCTTCTTGAAAGGAACGGCGGCGGGGACTTTCTCCATCTGGTCCTGCTTTCGCTTCCTTGTCTGCTTGGTCCCCTCTTTAGGCGGCTTCTTCTTCTTTCCAAACTCTACCTGATCCATGTCCTTGACCATCTCATACATCTTTGTCCCCCAACTAGTCTGCATCGGTTGATCACGCTGTGGCTCATCGTGATTGTCAAAGTATTTGTTCATAATACTTCTTCTATACCTATGATTTTTTGGTGAGGAACTGTCTGTGCCTCGTGTACACCATCTTATTGGATCCCTTAAGGTAAGTGTAGTAGGTCCCGTCGATGCAAATTACGTAGCCGGTCTTCCCTTTGATCTGCCCCGACAGTGAGAAGAGATCGGGGTAATCGGTGATGGTGACAAAGATGATTGCTTTTAGTGTGAACTTCTCCTTGCGGGATGCATCCACCATCTGGACCCCAACATCAAATAGTATCTTCATTTCCTCCATGAACGGCTCTAGGAACACATCTATATCGTTGCCGGGCTGCTTCGGTCTGGAGATAAGCATGGTCAGCATAAGGTACCTACGCTTCTGACATAGATGGAGAGGTAGGTTGTACATGGTGAGCACGACAGGCCAAGTGTTGTGTGAGCTGCTAAGCTCACCGAACGGGTTCATCCCATCGGTACTCAGTGCAAACCTAACATGCCTGGGCTCCTTGCCAAACTCTAGGTAGGCCTCATCGAAATCCTTCCACTGCTTGCCATCGGATGGGTGCCGTAGCTTGCCATCGTCTTTTAGGCGGTCAGCTGATGCATGCCAGGACATGAGCTTGGCATCGTCCAGGTTCCCGAATATTGCATGCAGGCGATCGGTCATGGGCAGGTACCACACCGATAGTGCTAGACTTTTCCTGTGCATGTAACCCTCTTCTTCATCGTCCTGCTGAGCCAAGATCTGTTTGGCCGCACTGCTCTTCTTTGCCCCCTTCTTGTTCTTCTTCCGACCACCCCGCAAGCCTCCCTTGTCTTCTGCATCCACGCGACAACTAGCATTTTTCTTATACCGACTAAAGTCGTAGTGCGGACAACTCATCAAATTCTCATACTCATTGCCCCGATACAGGATGCAGTGGTTAGGGCATGCATCAAACTTTCTAAGCTTCATCACCACTGGCCGGATCAGCTTCTTGGCCCGATAAGTATTGGCGGGCACCTTGTTAGCCATTGGGTACGTGGTGGCAAGGTAGCTTAACAACTCATTGAAGCTAGTGTCAGACCAACCATGACGAGCCTTCAACATCAACATATGGAGGTTAAAACGGAGCACCGTGCACTCCTTCAGACAATCGCCGCCGTCCTTATAGAGAGGATCAACTACCGCCTGCTTCAACTCTCTGAAATTCTCCAACCACTTTGGGCAACCCAACACAACGTCATCTTCATCGAAGTGTTTGACTAGATCTTCAACAAGCTGCACATCCTCGGGTTGGCTCACAGTATCCTGACCATCCCCACCGTCGTCGGCTTCGTCGGCCATGTCTTGCATTAGATCATCCACCGTGATGTAATCACGATAACTATTGTCACTGTCGGCTAGCGTAGCTGCTGCTAAAGATGATGAGGAGCCGGGTGCTCCTAAAGGATCTTTATTCACCGGTGGCGCTGTCGTCGTCGGCATCGAAGAGCTCACTCCAGATGCACCGCCACTCGCACCAACTCTTTCACCGTGAAATGTCCAGACTGTGTAGCCCTCGACGAAACCATACATGATCAAATGAGTTTGCACCTCGCTGTCTCGGTGGGCTTTCAGGTTCTTGTAACGAGAACATGGACATATGGTTGTCATCCGCTTCAGTCTCTCACGGTGAGCTTTATCAGCAGCAATAAACTTCCTTAATTCAAAGAGGTACCATGGATCATTCACTCTATCGATCCGGTACATCCATTCCGACCTATCCATCATACCTGCAAACATTATCCGTCACAATCAACATTAAATAAAGAAGAATTAGGAGAAATTGATGATTTTTACGTCCAAAATCATGAAAAAGAGAGGAAATGACGATGTGAAAGATGAAGCATGCATCTATGATGAATCTAAAGTTAAAGAAATACATGACATCATTTTTCCATTAAAATTGATCTAGATCTAGATCTAGATCTAGAGAGAACTCTAGGTGATGGAAATAGAGAGAGAGAATGGAAGGAGAGATGGAGAGCCTTTATGAACCTCTTATGATGTCCTCCTCCCTCAAATCCAAGCCCTTTAACTCAAATCAAAAGTTTCCTTAAATTTTAGGGAAGCCTCCCCCTATGAGTTTGAGAGAGGAAGACCCATAGAGAAGATAAAGGGGTGGTGCTGTGTATTTGTACAGGCTTTACCACGGCGGGTAAGATAAAGTGCCCGCCTCGGTTAATCAACTCTTTACCGCGGCAGGCAGTTTAAAGAGCCCGCCACGGTACCGCGGCGGGCAAGATAAAGCGCCAGCCTCGGTAAATCAACTCTTTACCACGACGGGTAGTTTAAAGAGCCCGCCACGGTAAATCGTATTAACCACGGCAGGCGATTCATACCGCCTGCCGCGGTAAATAACGATTTCCTGCGGCGGGCAAGTAAGGTGGCCCGCCGCGGTAAACCCTTTTCCCACAGCGGGCGCCTCGGTGGCCGGCCTCGCTGGCCGGCCACCGGTTAACCGTGGCGGGCAAAAGAGGTGCCCGTCACGGAGCCCATTTTGGCCACGCTGCACAAATTGATTCCTGTAGTAGTGTAAATCCATGTGCGTTTATGTCGTTGAGCCACAACGTTCGCCCCATGAACAACTATGTCATAATCCGCATAGAGGAAAGCATTATCGACCTTCACAAAACAATAGTGCAATCACCCCGCATAGCAAACATCTATGAAATCCCTTCTCCACCATCATCTCACCCTCTCCAGGATCAGGCATGCCAGAGGGAGCGAACCGCAAAACAGAGGAAACAATAGAAGGTGACGCGGAGCTAGGAGGAATAGATTGGAGAAAAACTCACTAGTCAATCGACGCACCACGCACTCTCAAATCCTCTCTCCTACTCCCCCCCAAGAAATCAACTTACCTCGCTAGAGATTGGTCAGAGAGGGGTCGGACCCGCCGGTCGCCGCGCCTCCCACACTTGGCCCTCGTAACGGTTATTCGTTACATAGGATAAGTTCTATCACTGTATGTTCTCTTAATTATTATGTTTGTTTTATTTTATTTTTTATATTTTATTTTTCTGTATTTATTTCTTTTTCCCTTTTCTCTTTTGTCTTTATGTTTCTATAGATTTTTATTTACTATTTTTCTATTTTATCTTACATAATTATTTTTTCATGTTTAATTTTTTTATTTTCTATATTCTCTGAGATGCTATGTTTATATAGTATAGATATGATGTTCTATGATGTATTGATGTTCATGTATTATATATGTGATGTTCTATAATATATTATGTGATGTTTATGTATTATACATGTGATATTCTATGATTTTTTTATGTTCACATGTTATATATGTGATGTTCTATGATGTTTTTTTTATGTTCGCGTAGTATATATGTGATGTTTGATAATGTTTTTTGTAGTGTTCGTATAGTATACATGTGATGTTATCGTAGTATATAGGTGGTGTTCTGTTTTGATGTTCTCGTAGTATACAAGTCATGTTTTATGATGTTTTTTGTGATGTTCACGCAGTATACATGTGATGTTCTATAGTGTATTTAGTGATGTTCATGTAATATATATGTGATGTTCTATAATGTTTTTAGTAGTGTTCTATGGTTTATTTAGTGATGTTCACTCAGTATACATATGATACTCTATAGTGTATTTTAGGATGTCTGAAAAGTATCCATGTGATGTTCTTTTAAATTTTTCTCTATTACGTATTTTTATTTTTTCCTTACGTTTTGCTCTAGATTTTATTATTTTTATTTATGTTATGTATTTATTTATTTATTTTTATATATATTATAATACTAATTTCATGAATCTAAAACTAGAATACTATTATTCTAAATCGAGAATATTTTCTTACGGAGACGGAATATTGTTCTCTAAACCTATAACAATGTCTCTGCTCAATATAAAAATATTCTATCATCATAAGATAAATGTTCGTTATTAAAATTTTATCTAAATATATCCATGTGGAATCTTGTTTTGAAGGATTTATTGCAAAAAATCCGATGGTTTTATCGAAATTTAATTTAGATTTTTGGTTTAGCAGTTATGATATTTTTTTAGTTCATTGCAAGAAATCAAATCGCGCCAAACCCACCAGACCCACGCACGCTACCTGCGCGGGAAAATTTTGCGTGCCCTATGGCCGGCGCGGAGATACGGTCCGATGGGCGAAGTGTACCACCCCCGGAACCGGTGGTTCATTCCAAGCATGGTAACAAACCTTGAGAAATTATATCATACTACCCTTTATTAATTAAAGTAACTGTACACTGATCGATAATTATAGAATTTACTATACCCACCTAACTATAGAAATTCTAAGCGTGGATTGGTGGAGGGAGAGGGGACTCCGAGGAAAATAAATGGCTCCGTGGACTGTTTAGTCTTCCAGAGGTTAATTTATCTGTGTACAAAATTTTATGCTAGGAATCCATTTATTCCGAGACAGATGAAGTATTTTACTATTAATTAGATGTTCCAACGAAGCCTACGCATTAATTCGCACGATATGCGATAAAAAATAAATTTTAGAAATTTTTACTACAGTAATTTTATTTTTTTACCTTTACTTTGGTAACTCTAATCACCATCATGGTAAATAATAGCCATTAAATATATTTTATTTTACAAAAAAACTACCTATCATCCCCATCACGAAAAATACATAAAAACAAACTAACCCTAAATTTTTTTATCTAAATTATTGTGACCAAATGAGGTCATTTTATTTAACGAATATATACGTCTATAAATGTGAAGTGAATTGGATGCTGAACTTGCTCAAGGGGATTAAAACACACGTTCAAGGCACAGTTACTGGTCAAGCTGGATGAACGTGTGTCTTATGTGTAACAGTGCGAAGTGAGTTTGGATGCTCTCGTGGCTGAGGATCAATCAAAAGGGGTTTAAAATGCGTTCACGGCACAGTTACATCCACAAACGTCCTCTGCAGTATCCATTATCGCGCCTTACCGATCTTAGCTTAGGCCGCTGTTTCGACGAAGACACTGGGTCTGAGAATCTCACCAGTTACTGCAGATTTTCCACACGCGCGTGCCATCGCTGCTTGAGCTTAACGTCGGCATGTCCGGCCTCAAATGCGACAGCTCTACGGTTCGTCCAGTTATGTACTTGCATTGCAGCCAGACTGGGACCCTCGTTGAAGTTTGATCTGTGTCGTTCCACATCAATTCACATGTAGATCGTGCTCCTGGTTTATTGGTTTTTTTTACAGTGTAACGGTCTTCGGTCAAAATAAAATCCGTACATATTTGATTTTTTTAATTACACGAGTACAGACGGAGATACTTAATACGCATGCATACTCATTCCTATGAACACACGTACGTAAGCCCTACTCCTATGAGCGACAACTTTCTATACAACATTTGCAATCAAACTTTTCTATAATAATTTAGTGGTCGTGGTATGCGAATTTGACAGAGCCGTCACATTTTTTCGGTATTTTTTCCTTTCCTTTTTATTTTTATATTAGCCAACCCATTTTTCTTCTATATACAATAATTTTTTAAAAGTTGAAAAGTTTAGCAAGAACAAATTATGTAAAAAAACTTTTGCTGGATAAGTTGTGTATCGTTTTTGAAAGACGTTGAACAGCAAAAGGTTATGTGTATAAGTTATGTTATTTGTAAAAAATTGTCATATAAAAGTATAGCTACAAAATTTATGTTGAAAATTATTATGATAAGTTTGTCTGTTGACCATTATGAACAAAAATTATGTTGCAAAGGTCATATAGAATGGTTGTCATGATAAGTTATCTATAAAATTACCAAAAAATATATTGAAAAAGTTATGATAAAAAATCTTAGGGATAAGTTTTTTCTTGTAAAATATTATACACAAAAGTTGTGATTATAACTTTATATTTTTTAAAAAAGTAGAAAGTTTACATAAATAAAATAATTAAAAAAGTTATGGAGGTTGTCAGATTGGTTCGCTAGTAAGCAGTCTCACCTTACCGGCACCTTGGGCCACCGTTGTTTCAGCCCATTTTCTTGCAAAACGGGATAAGTAATTAGCTCAAATGGATGCACTCGATTCGGCCTCATCACGGCCCATTCAGAAACGAGCTAAGAAATTAGCCCATAGGTTGCTAGTAGATCGAGTTTAGATTCGATCATTTTGTTTTTGGTGCGGTCTGCGCCCGGGAACCATCACTGCCGACCAGTCGGACCCAACCACGGTGCCGACCCCCTGCGAGCGCGTACGCACGCGCCGATGGCTGAGCGACAGAGCGCGGCCCATGCGGAGCACGCGGCGGCCAGCAGCCTGTTCGGTTCGCTAATTCATATCGTTGCTGGTTCGTGAAGAAGTACTGCTGGCTGATTTATGTGAGAGAAAAATACTGTTCTGGCTGAAAATTTACGATCGTTTATGACAAGCCACAGCCAAACGAACAGGCTGCAGAAGCACGCGGTCGAGCGTCGTACCCGATACGTATTACAATTACCTCGTCGCACCTTCCTCGAGTTTTTCTTTTTTTCTTCCCTTTTCTATTTCTTTTTTTCTCTTTCCTTTCTTTGTGGTGTTTTATTTTTCTTTTTTTGGTAATAAATTATTTTCTTTATTTCATTTTTTTCTTTCCATGTTTAGTTCTTTTTGTTTTCTTTCTTTCCATCTATTTCTTTTTTCCTTTATCTTTCCTTTTATGTATTTAGTATATTTTATTACTTTCATTTTGTTTTTTTTCTTTTTAATTTTATTCTAGTTATTTTTTATTTTTATTTTTTTATTTTTGGTTTTCTATGTATGATGTTCTATATATGATTTTCACGTAGTATAAGTAGGATATGCTATAATTATTTTTGAGTATTCATAAAGTACCCATGAGATGTTCTATATAGGTTGCTCATATAGTATCCATATGATATTTTTTTAAAAAAAAATATGTTACGTGGTTTTTTATTTCTTGTTTTCCATTATGCTTTATTCTATCTTTTTATCACTTTTCATTCATGTTCTTTGTTCATTCATTTATGTATTTAACTTTTTTTGTCCATTTCATATTTTTTTTCATTGTTTCCTACCATTCATATGCACCTAGAATTTTTTTCCTACATCTAAAATATTGTTGTCGTGAACTTAGAACATTTGTGTATGAAGGCAGAACTTTTATGATCTTATGGTGATATTCACTTAAACGATTTCTTCTATAGCATAATAAGACCATTCTCATACTATTTATTAGGTATATTGTAGATTATTGTCATATTATTTTCTATATGATTAGTGATTTTTATTTTTTCATTACACGTGATGATCAGGTTTATAATGTTCATGTAATATACATGTGATGTTCTATGATGTATTTTTATGATGTTTAGGTATTATACATGTGATGTTCTATGATGTATTTTGTGATGTTCTTATTGTTTCTATTTTCTTTTTATTTATTTTCTTTTTACTTTTACTAATCTTTTCTTCTATTTTTATTTTATTATCCTTTTATATTTAAATTACTTTTTACTTTCACATACCAAAATATTTGGAGAAATAATTTGTGCATTTGTGATGTTCTTTAATTTTTTTCCTATTATGTGGTTTTCCCTTATGCTTTGCTCCATCTTTTATTAATTATTCTATTTATGTCATTTATTTATTTATTTATATTTTATACCTTTTATTTTTTATTTTTTCTATTTCACGGATATTATAATACCTCCTTATGAACCTAGAATGTCTTTTTTTATCTTAAATATGAAATATTGGTTTTTTGAATTTAGGACATTTATTTTATGAGTGTGGAACACCTTATCTTAGACCTAGAACATTTTGTGTACTTTTAAAAAATACTCTATCTTCACGAGATAAATGTTCATTAATAATTTTTCATATAAATATATCTACATGGGGTCTCGATTGATGGATTTATTTTAATAATAAACATAATGATGCGATCGAAATTTAGCTTCGATACTTGGTTTAGCAACTAAATGTTTTTAAAACTTGATTGAGACAAATGCTTGGCACGCTTTTTGTAGGCATATATGCATGTGGAGAGGTCGCCCCGCTTTTACTGGTCAGTGTACGTATGAACTTTTACTGGCGTACCGACCGGTCATTTTATACGAAAGAGCCCAGAAAAAAGATCTGCACAAACATTATTTCCGTATACTTTACTGCAGAAATAGTCTATACATTCAGTCCGGTCGACTCCCTTCCTCTAGCGGCTGCAGCAGCAGTATAACATTTTTTTTTTTTTTTGATGAGGGGACAGCAGCAGTATAACAGAACACTAACACACAGCAGCACCCGCAGCCTGCAGCCACACAACCAAGAAAAAAAAAGGCAGACGATCAGGACCATTAGGGCAGTCCCAATGGTGCATTGATGATAGTTTTTATCTTCATTAAATGACTTGCCACGTAGGCAAAACGCTGACATAGCAACGTAATTAATGAAGAAAGAGAGCAAAAATCATAGAAATGGTTTCTTCATGAAGAAACCAGGTCTACTCTTGACCCAATGCACCAAGAAACCATGAAATTGCCATTGGGGAGAAACCACCAGTTTCTAGAGAGCTCGTGTCGCACTTTCATTGGAGGAAAAGATAGAGTTGGGAGAGAGAAAGAGAAAATAGTTATTACTCATAGAAACCATGGGTTGGAAAGTAGTACTTTTTTGATGCGGTATTCTATGTTATAGAAACTACTAGTTTTTTTCATTGGAAATGCCCTTATACACTACAAGAAAACTCAAACAGTCCTTAACGGCCCACGACGTGCAAAATCAAAACGGCCCATGACGCGCTGCGGGAACGCTGCGGCAGAAGACTTAATTATTATGGTCGGCGCACGACTTGCTGCCGACCCAGTCGGCCTATAGGCGCCCCCGTCTGCGCCTAGGCTCGTGGTTCGTTGATACCGAAAGTGAATGACCATTGCATCAAAAAAAAAAAAAAGTGAATGACCGGGTGTGCAGCCCTGTGGCTAGAGCGGAAAAAAATTACTTGAAAACTATATGCAGCGAGTCTCCGTGAAAACCTCTCTCGCACGGAGGACGCGTGTCGATGAAATGAAGTCTAGATCGCTGATTTACGTTCTGTTCATTTGGACTTGTTTGACTGATAAGCCATGACTAAAAATACTATTGACTGATTTGATGTGAACAAAAAATATTATTTATTGACTGAAAAAATACGACTTATAAGTAAAACAAATCCAAGTGCTGCTCGAGATGTAGCGGAGCCGTGCTTACAGCCGAGCCCAGCCTACGACGTCCAGGCGCGGAGCAGAGACACGCGTCAAGTAACGACGCATGTATGCACAGCTCCACGCTGCATACGGTTTCCGTATATATATATTTTTTTTCTGCTAGAGCTAGATGGATGAGGCCACTGTCACTAGACTCTCTTATCAAGAATCAATACTCGAGAATAGAGATCGCTGTAAGTTGATCCTTTGGCTCTTAGCGAGACGGTTGCAAGTCGATATTCGATGTTTCGGTGCACTGTTTTCTTTCTATTTTTTGAGACAAGGTTCCTGACCCGATCAACATGAACAGAGTCGAGCGTGGCCAATCAAGATACTACTCCGTATCCATCAAAGCGATTTGTGACACTTGACGAAAATGACTAATTGATGCTTTGCCAAACCAATTTTTCAAATGTTCAAAAATCAAATCTTGATATGAACTGGTAGCCTTGGAGTATACACAACTTGTCTCTACAGCAGCACATATAATTTTGTAGCAGGGTAGTTCATAAATTTCAGCACACTACTCATGCCTGATTTGCCATCGTTATGCTAATTACATTCAAAGACAGTCTGAGCTAATTACACAAAATCCACAGAAGCAAATGGATCGTCTCATTTAATCGCTGCGACATATGACTTTCTGATTGCATGCAAGTAAATGGCTACCTCTCTCATGCTCATTCTCTCTCTTGGTAGTGGAAGCGTGCAAGCAAGGGCAACTTGCATGAGGGATAGCACACATCGATAGGCCTCATTTTTGGTTGCTACTATTGCTTTATTATAGCCCTTGCATTCTTCATGGATATGAGCATCAATGATATGTACCTGATCTGGAAAGTTCCTCCCTGCATAGCTAACAATGCTGAGGTCATCCCCAAAGATAGAATCAGTTGGCCTTCTGCCTATAATCATCTCTAGAAGTACCATTCCAAAACTATAAACATCCCCACATGTTGATGCATAAACAGTTTGAGCATACTCTACAAAAACATAAGGAAAAAAAACAATTAAGATTGCTTTATACAAATGTATATATAAGAGGGTATGGCAACATTTCTTATCTGTACCTGGAGCGATATACCCTATAGTTCCTGTCATAGCAAGTGAGCTACTATGACTTGATGATTGTCCAACTGCTATTGACCTAGAACCAACAACGAGACTTGCAATCCCGAAGTCTCCCAAATGGGCATTCATGTCATCATCAAGAAGAATATTAGTTGGTTTCAAATCATAGTGGACAATAGGCCTTCCACAAATCATGGTGTAAATAAGCCAATGCGTCGGCTATGTCAACGCATATGCTTATTAAGTCCAAAATCTTCAGAGCTACACGACCACGTTTCTGATGCAACCATGTATCCAAATTCCCATTCGGCATGAACTCATAAATTAAGGCTTTGAAATCATTACCATTATTGTCTATACTTGAACATGCAGTTAGTATAGGAAGAAGATTTCGATGCCGAATGGTTCTCAAAGCCTCACATTCGCTAACAAAACTTTTGTCTGCAGATCTTGTCCCAAGGTCAAAAACCTTAATAGCAACTTGGATTTTAGCTGGAGTTAACTTCCCTTTGTATACTAAACTATAACTTCCCCTTTCCAATAAGGTTGGACTTTGAGAAGTTCCCTGTGGCTTGAGCTAGATCCTTGTAAGCAACTCTAGGGAATTTGTTGCCGAAAGAAAGCGGCAATAAGTATGGTCTTCTTGATGTCTTCTTCCCATGAATTATGGTGAAAATCAATATAATAAGTGACATGAAGCCAAATATTGGGATCAATATTTTGACCATATAGTTTATGATTCTTGTTTTTCTTGGATAAACGACATTGCATGAAGGCTCATGAAAATCCATGGCGCCTCCACACAGTCCTTGGTTTACCATTGAGTGAAACAATTGTCGCATTATAGAATACACCATTTCTTGGTATTTCTCCTTGGAAATTGTTGAAAGATAAGTCTAGTTCAGTGAGAGAGACTAAATCTTTCATACAATCTGGGATGGGGCCTGACAAATTGTTATGCGAAAGGTTGAGCATGCTCAAGCTCTTTAGATTGCTGAAGGTAATTGGAATGTTTCCTGTTAGAACATTTCGGTCCAATCGAATGGTATATATCTATTGAAATTGCCCCATACTTTTAGGAATTTCCCCATTTAATCTGTTGGATGAAATATCTAGAGTGGTGAGTTGTCCGAAGTTACCAAACTCAACAGGGATGTTCCCTTGGAAATTATTATAGCTTAGGTTTAGCATCAACATTGGTTTAAGGTTTCCCAAGTTAGATGGTATAGAGCCGGAGAAAATGTTTTCGGCTACATAGAACTGTACCAACCGTGTAAGATTACCAATTGATGGTGGAATTTTCCCTGTGAAGTTGTTCGATTGTAGTCTTAAAAGTTGTATATTTGTCATCTTTCCGACCCATTCCTCAATGGTACCAGTAAGATTGTTGTTTACTAGTGATAGTTTGATTTAAGCCATTTCTCAATAGTTGGGGGAACTATTCCAGATAGGTTGTTCCAACCCATCAGTAGATATTGAAGAGAGGTGGACAGATTAGCAATCGAATTTGATATAGGTCCGTGTAGAAGATTATGAGTCACTGAAAGTGTATTAAAAGAGTGTCAGTTTACCAGGGCACCAAAGAATTGCCAGCCTTCACCCCTTGCTTCAAGCATGTTTACCTCAAGGTTTAGAATCTGCAACTGCGATAGGTTTCCAAAAGAGCTTGGGATTTCGCCAGTGAAATAGTTAATTGATAGGTCTATGGTTTCTAGACTTAAAGGATTACATAGGGAAGTTGGAATTCGACCCACAAAATTTTTCCCTCCTAAGTAGAGTTAACGTAGATTAGGGAGGGCATCGCCTATGTTTGATGGCAACGCGCTGCCTAGCATATTGGTGGTCAAGGATAATACCATAAGAGAAGATAAGTTAGACAGAGTGTCTGGGATTCCACCTGATAGGTTATTTAGTCCTAGAATCAACTCTACTATGTTTGGCATTTGCCAAACCTCATTAGGAATGCTTCCGTTTAGTTGATTGCCTAAAAGATTAACTTCCTCTAATGTGTATATCTTTCCCAAGGTTGGAGGGATGACTCCGGTGAGATAATTACTGTAAAGGAAGATCTTTTTAGCCTTGTCAGAAAGCCTATGTTAGAAGGAATATAACCCACGAGGTTGTTTTCAGAGAGATCTAGGCCGACTAAGTTGGAACAGTTTGTAAGCCCAACGGAAATAACGCCCTCTAAAAGGTTTCCCCACAGAGAAAGTTTGTTCAGGTTTTGGAGCTTGTTAAGAAGAGGTATGGGGCCATGGAAGCTATTGTTGCCAGGATCAAGTGTATTAAGGAAGGCCAGGTTTCCAAGAGAGGAGCTGATTTGGCCAACCAAGC
Organism: Miscanthus floridulus; assembly: GCF_019320115.1. Taxonomy (NCBI): domain Eukaryota; kingdom Viridiplantae; phylum Streptophyta; class Magnoliopsida; order Poales; family Poaceae; genus Miscanthus; species Miscanthus floridulus. The sequence goes on from NC_089586.1 coordinate 96,012,212, forward strand.
TCTCACTGATGAGGTTGAGCCCCGTGACGTGATATGGTCGCGTGGAGCTACAGTTCACACCATGCCAATGGCAGAAGTGGATGCTGCTGCTGGTGTTCCAATTGCTCAAGGCCCTGTTCGCTTAAGCTACTTTTCAGTCATGGAACGGTGTTTTTCTCTCACAACATTTCAGCATAAGCATTAGCATAAACCAAATTTTAGCATAAGCGAATAGGACCCAAGGCTCTATGCGGATCGTTGGTGATGCCCTTCTTGAACTCTAGCAATGAGAGTAGATCTATTCTGTTGCTATGGATTGTGGGGCAACAGGTGTTGCCAACTCCCAAACACAGCAGCAGCAATGGTAACAGTATATGCATGCCCAGTTTCACCATTTGTCTTGGATAACACTCTTATCATATATATCTGCAAGGCATATTTTATAGCATAATTGCTTTACTAATGAACATCGACAACCACGAACACGAAGAATTTCAACCAGGAGAAAAGCTAAGAGAGACAGGGACAACAGATCGAAGGAAGAGTGTACAAGTTAGGAAGGCCTACCTATGTTTGTCCAGAGCGCACAACGCCTTTTTGATCTTTGGGTCAGTGAGTGCAATCTGCAATGCTATGAGAACCGTGAAGGTTGAGTTGGATGCTCGGCTGGTTGAGGGCTTGGGGCCTTATTACACGGGTTTAAGAATAGGTTCATTTTGCATCGTCATCTCACCCACCACACACTTGCACTTCAGCTGCCACTGTCAGAACTTGCCTTTGCTTGACCGTCGTCGTTGCTGCAACGACGTTGAGTCCGTCGAACTTATCAGTTTGCACACGTGCTGGACTGCAGATACAGATACAGGAGTGTAGCATCGTGACAGGCTGAGTAATCAATTCAACAGTACTTATTGGGCCTTCGGAGGCACTCCTTGGTTTATTGTCCACTTCAGTCACTACCAAAATCCAGGTCCAGTTCTATAATTTTGCTGTAAGGCTATGTTAAGGCCCATTTTCCGATCTTGCCCATGTGCTAGTCCTATGATCAATGGTCAGTCAGGTTAACAAATATACGAACTTAAAGAGTCTTTCCCTTTGTGCTAGCCCTATCAAGGGTCTGGATAAACATACGAAGTTAAAGGGCTCACTGAAACACAAGGAATTTTATAGAAATTATTCATAAATTCAAAGGAGTCCTAAAAAGAGCAGAGCACAAGCTGCCAGGCTTTGTTGATTAGTCCCTCCATTCCAAAGAAAATCGGTAATGCTGCGGTTCATGCGTCCGATGCCAGCGCAAATCGTCAAACGGCTCTACAGGAGGCCCACACGTTCTTCTTTCTTCTACTTCACATTCTCAGCCGATCTTGGAGCTCTACACCACGACGTTCACACCTTCCTCATGCTATCCGTCATCGATTGGCTATGGCAAGGTGGAGATCGACAAAATTAGCTGGCAGGAGCTTCAACAACACACGCCCTCAGCCTCACCGTCACTGGACGCCCCATGAATTTGCAACCCGGACCTCCGCGCGTTGCGTCGTGGTAGCCACTATGGCTCAGCAGTCGGCACCAGGTCAGGTCGTTAACCTTATTCTTCTCCCCTGGAGGCCAATAATGCATCTCCTGGAAAAGCTGAATGCAAGGGTGACTCATGGAGACTCCCTTGTGCATCGCATCTTCAAGAAGGACATGCTTCTCACGCCCCCTCCACCGGTACATCTACATATTTTTTTTATATGTTGCAATATGAGATTTTTCAACGTCGATTGGTCATTTGTGATGTTGCAGTTTTGATTTTTTTTTCAGTTTTGTACTATGATGTGTGACATTTGCTATTTCGTGATGTTGCGGCGGTTATATTGTGATGTTGCATCATTTTTATCCGTGCAACATTTGTTTCATCGTGAGATGTTACAAGAGTTCTTTCTGTTTGTTGCACCAATATTTTTTTTATTTGTTTCAGTGGTACGTTGCACATGCTCTTTGTGAATATTGAACTTAACTTTTGACTTGAAGGCGGCTTGTTGCAGAAGGAGTTTTTCTACTGTTGCAGGAGACTAACTAGCATGTGAGTATTGCATCTCAAATGTTGCAAAGTCTTATATTATTGCAGTTGAGGTTCTATTTTGTTGCACAAGAACATAATTCGTGTTGCAGTAAATATTTTGTTTTTTTAGTTCTAATCGTCGACTTTATGGTCACAAGCTCGATCTCCGTCCCCCCCCCCCCCTCCACCTCCAATTTTTTTCTGCTGGGAGACTCATCCTACACGGCTATGTCGGTGGCCGTGTGTGCCTCTCCGCATCGTGCAGCCAGCCACCGGCCTCCTTGCCGCTTCGCTCTTCCCCCTCGGTCGCGGGAGAAGCTTAGCCGCTCGATTAATTATTAACAGTTCAATTAACGTGGGGTTAGAGATGGGTGGACGGTGGATTTTGTGTCAGATGCTAGCCACGTAGCAGTAGGCGGGCAGCATGCATAGCCACAGTAGGCGGGGTAGGCGCAGCAAATGGCGCGGGCGCGGGCGTCCGGGCGCTAGCCACGCCGAAAGAAAATACCCCCTCCATCCCAAAATAAGTGTCATTCTCGTTTCCCGATGAGCCAAACCTTTTTGTCCCGTTCGCTTCGCTGAAAAAACAAGCCAAAACATTGTTCCGGCTGATTTGCTATGAGAGAAAAACACTGTTCCAGCTGAAAAAACAAGCTGAAAAGTACGAATTATAAGAGAAGCGAACAGGGCCTTTAACTTTGACCAAATATATACAAGCAAATATTAATATTTATTTGTTTAAAAAAATATTAATATTTATAGTACATAATTTGTATCATTAGGTAGATCATTAGATCTATTTTCATAATAAACTTTGTTGAGATACAAATGTTATTAATATTTTTTACAAATCTAGTCAAACTTAATAAAGTTTAACCTTCTCGGCTAGACATCAATCTCTCGGCCTGACCAAAATCAGCAACTTAGATCTGTTTGTGATTTCTTCTCTAATTGGTTGCCAAGGAGGCTGGGAGTCCCGCAGAGGCTCGTTCTTATTTTCTTTGCAAGGTTTGCTTGGGCAGTTTGGAAAAACAGAAATAAGATGGCAATACAGAGAGCTTTCCCGTCTGATCCTGATGTTGTCATTTACACTTCTACCAATTCGCTGCAGATGTGGGGGGATTTGCTTAAAGATGCAGACAAGATTCAGCTTCTGAAGATGGTGTCAAGCATGGAGAGTGGAACAGCAAGCGTGCTCGTCAGCAAGCTATCAGCTCTGATGTTGCTTTCATGTAATAGATAGTGGGTAGTGTTCTGTCGCTTAGACCGTGAAGGGTGCAGTTTTTTTTTTTCCTTACTGTTCTGTCTTTGAAAACTGGTACCAGTATGTAAAACCCTTATTGCTTTCTTAAAAGCATCTCCTTTCAACAAAAAAAAAAAAAAATTGCAGGACTGTAGGGCCTATGTATTGAGTTAGTGATATTAACCCCCGCGCGCAGCGCAATCGCTATTAATGGTCCGCAACGTGACTTCTTAACCTATCTGTTTGGACAGCTTCAGAAATACTGTGGCGGTATTGGAGTTTTTTTTTTCCCAGGCCTTGTTTAGTTCCCTTCAAAATTCCAAGTTTTTTCACTCTCTCCATCACATCAATTTTTAGCCGCTTGCATGGAGTATTAAATGTAGGTAAAAAAAAAAATAACTAATTACACAGTTTAGTTGGAAATCACGAGATGAATCTTTTGAGCCTAGTTGGTCCACGATTAGACAATATTTGTTAAATAAGACGAAAGTGGTACTATTTATCAGGTTGAAAAAACTTTCAATCTAAACGTGGCCCCAGTAAAAAGCCTCTTGTAGAGTGAAGAAGCCGAAGCCGCAGCAGCCATGCAGCCCACAAGGGCCCGTTTGGAGGTGCTCCGACGGCTCCGGCTCCGGCTCTGGCTACTGTAGCACTACCGTGGAGGAGCCACCGGAGCCCCCAATTGTAGCTTCTCCGGCTCCTCCTCTTTTCCGTTCATTTGTGCTGGAGCCGGAGCCGTTTTTTTTTACTGCTACAGTATCTAGAATGTTGCACAGTGCAGTGGGAGCTGGAGCCGCTGGGCAAGGAGCCCTGCCAAAGACAGCCTAAGAGAGTGTTCGGCTGGTATTAAATTTCTACTGTAGCAACTGAAAAAAACACTATTTATACTGAAATTTCTCATGAGAGAAAAATACCGCTTTGGCTGAGAAAAAAAGCGAGTCAGCCGGCCGAACACTCTGCAAATGAGCCTTAATACGGTCCACACCGAATAGGCCCTTAAACTAACAAACGGAATATTTTTTTACTGATAATGGAACATTTGTTTGGAAATAGGCAAAAGACCTACAATGACTTAACAACTCTGTAAACATCGGTAAACAAAAAAAGAAAAGTTTTGAAGGGGTAAATAAAGTTGAGTGAACAATACGAAAGGCACGGATAACCACCAGTGGTCCGATCCAAATGTTTTCAAAGCGACAACAAATTGTATCTAAAAAAAACGCGCTAACTGATGGGACTGAAAATAAACACAACAAAAAGCTTGAGAGTGTGAAGGGCCAACGATCGCTTCTATGGCATTCAGCCTGTTCGCTTGCTCGTATCTGGCTTATAAGCCATAGCTTATTAGTCAACGAACATTATTTTTCTTTCATACTAAACCAATCAATAATACTTTCAGCTATGACTTATAAGCCAAATCAGACCAAACAAACCTAGAATATATGTGAGATCCCTCCCATACCACGTGCCACGTGCCATTGATTATAGTGCCAAAGAAAAGAGAGGTTAGTGAAGGGGATTGTATATAGAAAGATGAAGGAATTCTGAACGGAACAACATGATCAGGCGGCCGTCAGGCCGGCACATCTGACGTGAGCTACGGCACCGGGTCACCGGCTGGCCGACGCTGCAGAAAAAGAACCAATACTTCTCTTATCGATTGGTATCAGGAAAAAAAAAGTCTCATGTGTACTCTGCGTTTCGTCCACTCGTTGTTTGCACCCCTTGAAATCATGTCAAACAGCGTCATCAAGGTGACAAGGTGTGAAGTGTTTAATATTATAAAATGCCTGCATACCAAGAAAACTACATATACAGTAATACATTTTCAAAAATACATTAAAGGTTTATTGATGATTTTATTTGCAAGTTCCTCGTAAAGGAAAGAGAAGTAGATGGAAGTTTTATCTCTCGTTCTTCCGTTGGAAAACTAGATCACTTTGTCTTCGCATAGTGGTTGCGAAAGTGATAGTAACTGATCAACTGCTGCTAATTGCCATAAATCTTATCAAGTACCATATTCTTAAAGAAATGCTACATGTACAACATGTATCAAAACTTCAATATATGGATAATGTAATGTAGGCGCACTATATTATTCACTAGGTTGAGAGTTATTAGGGAATGATCTTTGTTTTTGCACAAAATAAAACCGTAAAAATTGTCTATGTTTTGAAATATTAATAGGCATGTTCTTAAATTTTAGTTGCATTATTATTGTATCAGCAAGTAATTTCATAGACTACTTTTAAAAATAGGGCAATAGTATTATTAGGTCATCTTTGATCCTCTCAACTTGTATAAGACACAACATTATAGGTATTTTAGCTTTTTATAAGCTAATACTGGATGATTGGATAGTTCCAAGTAACTATAAGGTACTCCTTCCATTCTAAAATATATGGTACTCTAGTAAGTTTAGGATAAATTATGGAGTAATGCAAATGATGCAGGTAACCCTCCATTAATTATAGAGAGACTTTGTGCTTATTAAATTTTGACTCCAGTTGTATACACTAATGGCAGGTACACATGTGATTGGGACTTCGATTGAGGGAGTTAATTTACCTAGAATATACCTTGTAATTTGGGATAAATTTTGAATGCTTTAATACCATATATTTGAGGACGGAGGGAGTATATTATAAGTTGGATTATTTGGATTAGTTAGAGTTTTTCTTAGCAACTTTTTATATAGCTCTAGCTGATCCAAATAAAGCTTTAATTTCGTAGTATGTTTGATCGTGTGAACTGGATCCTTGAATCGATAGGATCACACAACATCTTGATCTAACATCAAAATTTCTCAAAGTAAAACTGAGTAATATCTATGAGTAAGTGGATTCAAGATTCTAAAATTTTGTCAAAATTAGCATTATTGACTTCTAAATATAGAATATGATCAATGATGCAAATAAATACATTCATTTTCTCAAGCAACTGATACAGTCATGATTCTACCATTCGATCATGTCATCATTGGGTATATCCTACTCTCAACGAAGTGTCATATATATGATTGACCTCATTTTAAGATCTTAAAAAGTCAAATGTTCAGTGAACCTTGCCTTTATGATTGAAAATTCTCGCATGACCTTTCACGAATTCTGAAAATACGCCACGTTAAAAGCATTCACATGTCACGTCACCAACCTAACCCGCACCGTGCAAATTGCTGGTGTGCCCGTTGCAAATAAGCCAATTCGATCAGCCCCTGCGCGAAAAAAAAGAGAAAATTTTGTATTTGGTCCTAAAAAATAATGCTTCTTTCTTATTTGACATCGAAACTGAAAATCTTTCCTATATGTCCTGAACTCGAGTTTTTCTTTCCTATTTGACACTTCCGTCAGTTTAGGTTGTTAACGGTGTCAAGTCCTATGTGAAAAGTCCGTTTTACCCCTAGAGATTTTTACTAATCCTGGCATTCCATGGTTAATATTGCTATCTTTTATGAATATTTTTATCTTAAACTGCAATGTTTCATAAAAGATAGCAGTATTAACCATGGAATGCCAGGACTAATTAAAAACTCTAGGGGTAAAATGGACTTTTCACATAGAACTTGACACCGTTAACAACCCAAACTGACGGAAGTGTCAAATAGGAAAGAAAAACTCGAGTTCAGGACATATAGGAAAGATTTTCAGTTTCGATGTCAAATAAGAAAGGAGCATTATTTTTATGGCCAAATACAAAATTTTCTCAAAAAAGAGAAAATTTTGTATTTGGCCCTAAAAATAATGCTCCTTTCTTATTTGACATCGAAACTGAAAATCTTTCCTATATGTCCTGAACTCGAGTTTTTCTTTCCTATTTGACACTTCCGTCAGTTTGGGTTGTTAACGGTGTCAAGTTCTATGTGAAAAGTCCATTTTACCCCTAGAGTTTTTTATTAGTCCTGGCATTCCATGGTTAATACTGCTATCTTTTATGAAACATTGCAGTTTAAGATAAAAATATTCATAAAAGATAGCAATATTAACCATGGAATGCCAGGATTAGTAAAAATCTCTAGGGGTAAAACGGACTTTTCACATAGGACTTGACACCGTTAACAACCCAAACTGACGGAAGTGTCAAATAGGAAAGAAAAACTCGAGTTCAGGACATATAGGAAAGATTTTCAGTTTCGATGTCAAATAAGAAAGGAGCATTATTTTTAGGGCCAAATACAAAATTTTCTCAATTTAAAACCCCTCCTGCTCCATCCAATCGCTCGTTTTTTTGCCTGCTTTTGTTGAGGCGGTCAGCGTTCCGTGGCCGCGCCAGGCTTCCGAGACCCTCCACCAAATCAGGCTCCAAGAACGCAACAACAAAAGCACACAGAAAGAATCAACCAGCCGCACCACCAAGAGCATCGTGATTCGAGACCGTCCATGTCCGCCCCCGCTCCATCGACGCAGCTCCGGTCTTCTCAGTGAGCAACATCGGCAGGGCAGGAACGCGCGTGCAGTATGGCGGCGCTGTGGCTTAGGCTGCTGCTCGCCGTCGGGCTCCCCATCGCGGGGCTGGTCGCAGTGGTGTTTCTGGTGTACCGGCGTAAAAGCTTGCCTCGTAATGCGCAGCCGGAGCTGCCGGAAGTTTCCCCTACGGCCGGTGTGAAGCCGCTGACGGCGAGCCCCGGGCTGGCGAAGCTCAACATGAGGTACAACGCCGCCAGCGGCCGTGTGGGGCTGCGGTTCCAGCAGTTGCACCAGCACCAGCACCACGCCGTGAGGCACCGTGGCTCGAGCGGCGGCGGCGGCGCGCAGCAGGGCGCGTTCCAGTGGGCCGACCACCCGCGGCTGGTGACGGAGGCGGCGGAGAACGGGTGGGGGCAGTTCTTGTTCACGGTGGCGCCGCCGCGGTCCAAGTCCGCGTCGTCGTCGCCGCTGTGGGGGACGTGCCCGCTCTGCGACGCCGGGACGAGCCGCGACATGGCTGAGGCGGCCGCGTGGGAGCTGCCCGCGGGATCGTCCGAGCGGATGCAGGCGGTGCGGCTCAACCCGGCCGCGGCCGCCGCGTCCGGCAGGAAGTGGCTCCCCGGAAGCATCACGAGCCCGCTCCGCGGCGACACGGACGCGGGGAACGGGAACCCCAGCGCGCTGTGCCTCGCCAGGATGAGCCTGCCGCTGCCGGGCCCACCCCTCGCCGGCACGCCGTTCCCGCAGGACGCCTACTTCGAGATCACCATCATCTACCTCAACACGAAACGGCCGGAGTGGTCAGCGTCCAGGGCGAGCAGGCGTGGGCGGGACGGCTCCAGCGAGAGCGACCGCGTCAAGCTCATCAGTTTTGCACCGGACGCCAAGAACCCGGTGCAGGAAAACAGAGCCGCCGCCAAGGACGGTGAACAGGACAAACGGAGGCATTTGGTCATGTCGCTCGGCCTCGCCACCGCGTCCACCGCTCCACAACGGCCGTCGCTGGCCGGAACGTACTCGTCGTCCATCGGGTTCCACTCCGACGGCGCCGTCTATCTCGACGGTAATTAGCAAAACACATAAAGCACGGTGCTTCCAATTAATGATTCTTGAGTGCAAGCAAGACATGATCTGAAAGAGTTTCTTTTCGATGGATGATTTCAGGGATGAAGCTGGTGTACGAATCGGACAAGTCGTCGTGGGCGGGCGTGGACAAGGTGGTGGGGTGCGGCTTCGAGCCGGCGAAGCGGAAGGTGTTCTTCACGGTGGACGGGCAGCTGGTCCACGCCGTGAGCTGCAACGCGGAGGCGTTCTCGAGCCCGCTGTACCCGGTGCTGGCCTCCAGCTTCGACGTGATGGCGCTGGTCAACCTCGGGCAGGGCAAGTTCCGGTACGCGCCGGCCAACGCGCGGCGCACGGCCAACCCGTGCTTCGTACGCGCCGCGTCCGCAGTGGACGACGCCCGCGGCGGCAGCGGCTCGATGGGCCTCGACTTCGACGACAGCGACGAGCTCTTCTCCATGGGGCGGGTGGACTCCGGGTGGCTGGAGACGGCGAAGGTGAGCAGGAGCAGGAAGGAGAGCATCGGCGGCTCCGGCGCGGCGTCCGTCGTCGGCGACCCGGAGGCCGAGTCCGACCTGTTCGAGATCCCGCTGCGGGACTGATGATGAACGCGACGGCCGGAGACCGACACAGGAATTAGTTGTAGTAATGGCGAATAGTCACGGCGATACTGACACATGCTTAGGAGCTAGGACACGCAGGTTGATTTGGCAGTTGTTGCTGTTGCTGTTGAGGTATCATCGTCTAGCTGTTGTTATCTAGATGTGTAAAAGTATTAGGTAGGTTAAAAGGATGAAAAAGCTTGTCTTATGCAATGAGCTTTTGATTCGTTATTTTCTTCTTCTATTCCCTGGTGTGTGTCTCTTTATCTTTATGCTTTCATTATTCAAGATGTACAGATGGTGGAGATAGATTCTGGAACTAGAATTTCGAACAAAGAGGAGAAAAAAGAAGTGCCTAGAAAACACCACAATTTGAAAAGATGAATCTTCCTGTGATTCACACTTGCATAGCTAATAATGGGATATCTTTTTATCTTGATTTGCAAAGTCCATGCACTTTATACTTTTGTTGGTGTCTTGGTGACTACTTCCATCACCTCACCTATTTTTATATTTTGAGATTTTTTTATAACAGAAAATTTTGCATGTAAGTGGGTTTGCTTTATAGCATCAGTTGACTCCCAAATTCCCAATGGGCGCACGCTTTGACATTTAATAAACCCTGTTAATGGAGGCACGGAGCAAGTATCCAGCCCCTCGTGATTGTGATTTTGTTGCTGGTGCTTGCAGCAACAAATGACATACAAAAAGTGATAATGCTTAGTTTTGTATGTTTAATAAGTTATAAAGAAACCTTATATATTTTATTTTAATGAAGCTGTATAGCATGCCTTCTCTTTCACTTGTCAACTAGCCCCTGCAGTTGCATGTCTAAAGAATCCATGTGTGCATGTACCGCTATATCATGACTTTACCATAAATTTGTAGTTTACCTTACTCTTGCTCTTCATTATTGTCAATATTATACTTGCTAATAGATATGATTGAAATATTGGTCCATCATAATCATGTCGTCACTTTGCTCCAATTTTTGTATGGATTCTCTGTACGCACTTATTCTCATTTTATTTACTATTTTCAATTGCAAAACTTTTGTTTAGGTTGAGAGCTCAGGTCCATTAATAGCAGGTTGCGCCTTTCGGCTTTCATTGATAGCAATCCCTCTCCTTCAAGGCTTCAAATGAGTTTTCAGTGACTGCACAAAGGATGAGCACTCGGAGGAAAGAATCTGGAATTTTGATCAATGGCATCTCAAGCAACAGGTAGCTTGAATAATGGCATCCAGACATCTGTACCCCGGGAACCTTGTGGGCTGTGGCGATAAGAACCATATGGGAGCTGCCATCAAACCGCGCGGCAGACGCAACGGCAAAAATCCGCACCATTCCACAACTTGCCATTTGGCCGCCCTGTTCCACAAGAACTCCTCGAGAAAAAAGCCTACAAGATAAGAATAAGATGAGCCCATGACTTGCCTCGCTGCCGAATAACGCTATCCAGGCATCCAGCAACGCAGAACAGAGAACAGAGAAATGATAAGCAATTGCCGGCTGCCGCTAGTCAATTAAAAAGGGGTGGAAAACAACAAGCTCGTGCCGTCCCTAACGTCACTGCAGCTCGAATGATGATCTATCTAACAATTGGATTAGAACTAATCCAGGTGTCTCTTTGGCCTCAAGGTATCAATGGCGTCACGGATTTGGAGCTAGGTGCATGCGAAACCAGTGACGTTTCTGCCTGCGTCCTGCCGCGACACCCGCGGACTTTTTCGTGTTTTTCATGCGAGTTGTCAGCATCTAAAGCCCCTTGCGCGTTCAAGGTGTTGCCGGGCTCTCCTGTCCATTCAGCCGCCTCTAGTCTAGAGTCTAGAATACGGCCGTCCTTGTGTGAGTCGGTTTCGGACGGCGCTGAGGTTTGGTCCAGTCCAGCAGTGAGCCATTCCCATTTTCTTATGTTGAAGTCAGCTGGTCCAGCCCATTCCGCACACGATTAGGTTACTGCTATTCCTTTTCCATTTGTTTATCAAAGTAAATTAAGTCAGAACATCACATTCCCGTTGAGAAGCCTTCTTGGGATGAGCACTTTTGCCATCAGATTAAACAATCCTGCAGTGCTGATGCATTCAGGTCTCTACAGTACCATCCAACCAAATTCAAAAAGGCAAATTGGAGCTCTCAAGCTTGCTCACATGCAAGTTTCATGTGCTAATGTGTCCATAAGCATCAGGAGCAACGGAATACCAATTAGCGGTAACATACTATAGGAGAAACAGAGTACAGATAAGCGGAGGAGCAACGCTCCCGCTACACTGTAGAGGATAATTATCGAACAAATTCACTCTTTACCCTCTGGGTGCCTATTTAACTATGCGTGTCTATTGACCCTATGTGTGTCTATTTGCCCCACCTTCTGTTACGAGATGCTGAGATAGCAAGGATAACAGGAAGAGGAAGAAGGAAATGGAGATAGAATTAGACGAACACGGCGGGAGTGTAACACCTCTGGTGTTGAGCTTGCTTAGCATCTAGGTTAAGGTCTAAGAGAAATTAGCAAAACAAGTTCTCGAGTTTTAAAGTTTAAAACACACATGAAATAATAAACAAACCCTGTGCAACTCACTTTTATGGTTGAGAGAAATCAAACAAATATCTAAGTTAATTTACTCAGTGCGTAAAAGTGCTAATGAAAATCCTAACAAGAAGAATAAAATAAGAAGTTTTAATTGTTTCGTACAAAAAACAATTTCTATAAACAAAAATAAAATATAACTCTTGTATAGTGCTTATGTAAAGATGATGAGCAAGTGGTGTAGATGAAAATGCAACTTTAATTTTTGGAAAATAAACGTGTTAACTAATGTTCTTGGGAGCTCCAAAAATCAAATTGGAAATTAAAATCAACATTTTCGTTAAGTCGGCAAAGATCTGAACTTATGTTAAAATACTATTTTTGATGAGTTATATTGGGCAAAATAATTAAATAGTGCTTAAATATTTTGTTCCTATAGTTTAGTGTAAAGTATGGACTATTGCATGAAGTACTTGTCGGTTGCATTTGTCCCGCCTAAGTCGGTTAAGGACCGTTTGTTGCTGTGGATGATAGTCAGGTCACAGACTTATTATCCTAAGCATATACTTATTTATGGGAGCGGGAAGACTTGTTACTTTCTTATCATGGGTTTCGGCTCTTTTCGGACCGGCTTTTAGGGGTGGGTACTAGGTGAAGGTCTAAGCACCATACTAAGACCGGGTCTCAGGTGTTGGGGGCTTGGAGTCCAAGTTTGGACGGAGACCTAGACCTTGTGACAGGAGTGAAACGGGTTGGTCTTGTTTGTGCCTGGGGCACAAACGGGGCATGTGTTTTGGGGTACCCAATTGGGATACATTGATTCACGAATCGTCTTTTCTGTGAGACGGTAACGTCTGAGCTATGGTCTAGCACTGTAGTAAGAAATGGAATATGAAATATGGTAAAATGGTTCTGATTGCTTACCACATGCTTGAAAGTAGCATAGGCACTTACCTAGAATGATTTGCTAATTAACTAAAAATAACTGCTAAAAACTTGAATATAAGGATGCACTATTAGTAATGCGTCATGCAAATGCAATAAACCAGCAAGCCAAATAAGCCTTGTATATCCTTGGAGTCTTTTATTTTTCTCCTGTCGGGTAAGTCATGCTGAGTACAATTGAGTACTCAGGGTTTTATTCCCCCTGTTGCAGGTGATAGGTGGATACTAGAGCTGACTCTTATGTGTGGAAACCTTTTGGTGGGCTTAGAGAGGATTTCTTTCACATTGCGATCGTAGTGTTTATTTATAACCCTCACTAAAGGTTTTTATAAGAAAAGATATAAAATCTGCTAGCATATCTTGTATATAAATGGCCACTATGTTAATGCTTCACTATGTCATTAAATCAATCTTTGTTTCTGCTGTAACTCTGATCATATGTTTATTTTCCGCTGCAAGATAAAACTTGTGAACCTAAAATGTATAACTCGTTTACATGTAAACTATTTTAATCCCGCTATTGCATTCAACTTGTTTAAGTACTCGGATGTTGTAATAAAGTGATGTAAGAAATGGCTAAGAATGTTGTAAGCTTTATCCTCTTATTTATGATCCTGACGAAAATATGGATTTTCGAGCTCTCCCTATGGGTGGGTTCGACGGAACGGCATGATTTAGTGCACTCTCTTAGGTACATAGTGTCTAATGGAGGATAAGAACTCTTGCGAGGGCATTAGATTAGGCAGTTCTGCCACAAGGAGCCCGTGGGAATGCCAGGATTTCTTTGTAGTGTGATACAAACAGGACTTCCGACGTCAGTGATTCTCCAGATGGATGCGTAGTGTGACGTGCACCACAACTTTGCCTTTTTTATTCATTGCTCATTTCCATGTCTCTTCTCATCCGGACGCCATGCCTCACTCCGCTCGCTGCTGTGGCATTCTCCCACCACACCCCTAACCCTACGCCGCTCGCTCGCTCGTTCCTCGCTCCCGCGCCATTACGCTCCCCACCCAAGCCGCATGCTCCTTGCTCCTCGCTCCTCTCCCCCTCCCGTCACATGCCCCACCCACACCTTGCTCCTTGCTTCGGCCGTGTAGCGCGCCTCCTGCTCCCTCTCATAGCACGCGCCACCTGCCATGCTGAGCCAAGGCTGGTACTGCTGGTGCTGGATGGTGGTAGTGCTCGCGCGCCGCCAGATCACACACCGATGACCGAAATCGACCGGCACCCACCCTCCCCTTCCCTATGTTATAAATGTATGTTTCAAGTGTTTTTAATGTTTTAGAGGTATGTTGCATATTCAGTGTTATGTTGCAAGTATTTTGAAAAAAATGTTTTCAGACGTATGTTGCAACAAGTGTTTTTATCTGAATGTTGCAAATGTTTTCACACACATGTTGCAAGTGTTTTATATGGATGTTTGCATATGTTTCACACACATGTTGCAAGTGTTTTTATCTAGATGTTGCATATTGAAAGGATCAAGATGCCCAAGAGGGGGGGGGTTGAATTGGGCTAATTCTAAAATTCTTTGTAATAATTAAACCCTACAGTTAGCCCACTTCACCCCTTGTGCCAAGAAAGTGTTTCTATTATTCTACCGCACAAAAGTTTAGCAACCTATGTTCCAATCCTACTCTAGCATGGCAATTCTATGAATATAAAGATAAGAATTGAATTGCTCAAAGTAAATGCTCAAAGTAAAGAGAGAAGGAGGAACGTGGTGATGTTTTGCCGAGGTATCGGAGAGTCGCCACTCCCTACTAGTCCTCGTTGGAGCACCTGCGCAATGGTGTAGCTCCCTCTTGATCCGCGCAAGGATCAAGTGCTCTCTACGGGTTCATTCTTCGACACTCCGTCGCGATGAATCACCCACAACTGCTCACAACTTGAGTTGGGTCATCCACAAGCTCCGCCGGATGATCACCAAGCTCCCAATCACCACCAAGCCATCTAGGTGATGGCGATCACCAAGAGTAACAAGCACGAACTCTCACTTGACCACGACAAGCCTAATGAGAAGGGTGGATGAACACTTTGCTACTCTTGCTTTCACTAATGAGGCCTCTCACTTGGATTCTCAAATCTCAATCATCTCACTAGAACCTTGCTCTTCTTGGCACTCTCAAGGGTGTTTCTCAGCTGCTGGAATGAGCAAAAGTAATCCCTTGAGTGAATAGAGAAAGTATTTATAACCCCTCATTCAAAACGAACCGTTATGTGCCATTGCGGGGTGACCGGATGCTCCGGTCAAGGTGATCGGATGCTCTAGTCAGTTCTCCCTGCCTCCAAGTAGTGAAGTTGTGACCAGACACTGGCCAGCATCTGGTTAGCACTGACCGCACGTGTCTGGTCACAAAAATTGCCCTCTGGAACCTTACTGATGTTGACTGGACCCTAGAACCTAGCGTTCGGTCACTTTGCTGCTCAGCATCCGGTCAGTAGCTAGAACCTGACCAGCGTCCGGTCAGCACTGACCGGACACGTTCGATCAGGATTCTCCCTCTCTCGGACCTTATTGGAGTTGATCGAACTCTAGCACCCAGCGTCCGGTCACATTTCACTCAGCGTTCGGTCGCATCTAGACGACTTCACCTTGATCAAATGAACTAACCGGACTCTGCGCCAGCATCCGGTCACACCGGAACCAACGTCCGATCAACATTTGACCCTCCATTCTCTTCCAACTCGCAATCATATGTGAATGAAGTTTGATCCAATTAATCTAAGGGCTTTTTAGGAGCTACCTAGTGCTAGATTTAATAAGTGTGCACCACACCTAACCCACTAGACTCACCTAGGTCAAGCTACCCGTCCATACCCCCCTTAATAGTATGGCCAAAGGAAAAACAAAGTCCTAAGCTACTCTAAGTGTCTCTTCAACATCAAACGACACTTAGAACTAGTCCATCCTTAACCTTGTCGTCCATCCTTTGAAAACAAAAATAATTTCCATCATAGGGGCATGACAACCATGATTGCCCAATCAATTGTCATTACCATGACCTAACTTAATTACATCTGCAAAACAACACATTAGTCACAATAATCTTATATTGTCATTAATCACCAAAACCCAACTAGGAGCCTAGATGCTTTCAATCTCCCCTTTTTGGTGATTGATGACAATACAACCTCGAGTATGTAAAAGAGATGAGATTTTCAACATGTTTGGTTCATATAAGCTTTTGACAATAGGAACAAAAGAGTTAGGCAAGCTTATATGACCTAAGCCAACATGATGTACTCAATAGATATGAAATAAGCATGAGTACAAATAATAAAGCTCATTTGCATCGGAGTAAAATGTGGAAGCAAAGCAAATGAGCATAACATAAGTGATATGACATATAAATAATTTAAAGTAGAGAGCACACATGTCACATATCACGTAGATATCACTATCACATAAATATAGTTCGATGCATGATAGTAAACACATGAATGCATAATAGTGTA
This sequence comes from Miscanthus floridulus, assembly GCF_019320115.1. Lineage (NCBI taxonomy): Eukaryota > Viridiplantae > Streptophyta > Magnoliopsida > Poales > Poaceae > Miscanthus > Miscanthus floridulus. The sequence continues at coordinate 96,028,484 of NC_089586.1, forward strand.
TCACACATAAAAAACCAAATATAATAGATAAACTCTCCCTAAATGTATTGCCCCCCTAAGTCTAATAGATAAACTCTCCCTAAATGTATCGCTCCCCCTAAGTTTAACATACTCAATCCCTCTCCCCCTTTGGCGTCAAACACCAAAACCTAAGGGTCGGTCGGCGGGGCTGCAGCGGATGAGTCGAGCGCTGAGGTGCGAGGAGCGAGCTAGAACTATGTGCCATCATCATCTAATCCTAAGCTCTGAGCTGTATGACCCTCTATAGCTGTAAGCGATGCTGAAGCGGTCTGGGTCGAATTAAGGACTGGTGTGGCTTGTGACTCTATAGGTATAACTGTAGCAGGTGGCTCTGATGATGCAACTAAAGAAGAGAGCATCTCTGTAGTCCCAGTAATAGGTGCAACTATGGAAGGACCAGGGACATGTAGATATGGCAGAGTAGTCTGCCCTATCAACTTACTAAAGGTAGCACCAAGGCTCCTAGAAACTATGGTATCTAGCGCTAGCAGCGAGGAAGTCTAAGCCGGTGTGAAGCCCGTCTGAAGAGGTGTGAACTGCGGGGCTGGCACTAGCGAGGCAAACCACTGGGACACCTGCTCTGTAGGTGAAGAAAACTATATCGCTGGCTGTCTCTAACTCTAAAGCCCACTAGACTATAAAGCTAGAGTCATAGAAGTGGTGGCAGGATAGCCAATCTAGGGTGAAGGCTATGATGGTGGAGCCCCAATAATAGTAACTACATGCTGCATAAATCTAAGTAACTGCTGCTGCATGAGAAGCTGCTGCTGATGCATGGCCTGCTGCTGCTACTATATTGCCTGCTGCTGTTGTTGGATCGCCTGCTGCTATCACTAGAACTCGTCCTGTTTGGCCTGAAACTGTGCAAATATAGCAGCGGTCTCCTGGGCCTGGCGAGCCTGATCCTACCTCATCCACTCAAGTATAGCAAGTAGTGCGGGATCTGTCTATGGTGCAGGTGGAGCTGAACTGGAGCTACCGACCTCATGGTCATATCGTCGAGGAGGCATATGAGGGATATCCTGATAGTCATCATCTAAACTATCACTATGGTCGCTCTCGACCATCCCCTCCTACTGAGCATCTAACCGCTCCTCCTCTATAGCTGCAATGCCCTGGATAGTCTCATCCTACTAGGCTATAGTCTCTAGCACCTCTGGACGATGGCGCGGCTGGCTAGGTGTCCTCACTACACTATGGCGGAGCATTTGAGTCATGTTATATGCAGGGAACGCTGTAGTAGCACCACTATACTTTGCCAGCATCTTAGGAGGTCTCGCTATAACTGCCCTATGAATCAAGAATGTAATCTAGTGAGCATATGGCAGCTGCCTGTGACCTTTGTACCCCTTTGCAAGAGTGTCCTCTATCTCTGATAGAATAAGATCCCAAATATCAAACATAGTCTGCTACATCAGAGAGTTCAGGAGCCATATCTAAATGCGAGTCAAGCCCTCGCGATATCCTATCCTCAAGAGTAGGGTCCTCCTCATGATAGCATCAAGTAGTCTGGCTATAGGAGTAAGATCCTTGGGTGTCCTGCTCGACCCCTTGCCAAAAGGCTCTGTGAAGCAATGGCGGACCAAATCAGTAGGAGGCACAAGTCCATCGTGAGGACGTCTGGGAGGCATCGTCTGACCATAGCAAACCTCATATAGCCAGACGGGTTGCTCCTAAAGCCTAAGAATCTCCCTGACCCTAAAGCTCATCAGCCTGTAATCTCTATCTCTAAATGCAAAGTGAATGAATCTGTGCTGTAGGTCAATCCAAAGTATAGTATAGAACTCACAGACCTAAGATGGAACATATCTGCCTGTCCGTCCGAGTAAGTCTGTCAGCCCTGACAAGTAAGATAGGTAAGGGCAAATCTGCTCTCCAACTGCTGCTACAATGGCCTCAATAGAACAAACCCTATGAGACTAGAATGCTGCCCCACTGTTAAGATATGCATTATAAAAATCCTCCTGCAGTGGTGTGTAGAAGCCCTCTAATGTACGCTAATCCATCCTAGGCGGAAACCACTCCTCAAACTACACAAATCTGAGCTGCTGCACCTGCTTGGCCATGGCGGCCCTCAAATCTAGATGAGTCACTAGAGGCGGACCCTATGGTCTGGGAGGAAAATGAGAACCCCTCCGCTGTGTCTCTACCCTCAGTGTCACCTAGGTACGGGTATGACTAGAGCGGCAAAGCTATGGTCCCTACTCTATCTCCTCTACCTGCTCTCCCTCCTGAGTGTGCTCTACTGGCTATGGCTCCCCCTAAGGCTGAGGCTCCTCTAAAGCACCACAACATCCCTCAAGCATGACAGTCCCAGTTGGACTACCATGATGACACTCAACCTGCTCAATAACTGCCCTCTGTGCTGGTGAAAGCTGATCTGCAATTTGTACTCTACTCCTAGCACCTCCTCTCTCTGCATGGTCTATGGCGGCTACAACTGCTGCTGCTCTCTCTATGTCAGCATCTGCATACTTCCTCTTCTTTGTCGCAAGCTTTCTTCGTCGTCTTGCCTTTCACATCAGTAGGCAAGCGAGGCGGAGGCCTCGGATCCTCATCACCTGGACCACCTCCGGCATTCTTGACACGTGCCATCTAGAACGATCTACTGCCTCGGACAAGAACCAACTATCACTGACACTTTCGAGGCTTGGCCTCGATCCGTACTCACGAGCTTGGCCCCGAGTTGACTGATAACTGCTGATAAGACCTCAACAACACCAACTCGCTGCGTGATGGAATAGATCGGATATATATGATAATTTAAATATACATCTAAAGATACGAAACCCTAAGAAGCAAGAAATAAATGCGAAATTGAAAGCGAGGGCTTGCTACCTAATAAACCGGTGAATCGACGAGAAGAGGAACGAATCAGGGAACCACTAGATCAGCAATGCGAGGCTAGGGTTGGCAATGCGCAGTGGATGGCATGGCAGTGACGCTGGAGCAGGGCATGGGCACGGCGGCGGCGCTGGAGCACGGTGTGGGTGAGCTTCGGCGTGGGCATGGGTGAAGCTGTGGCACAAGCATGGACGGCGCAGGCACGGCGGTGCAGCACGATGATGCACGGGCACGGCGGTGCGGTGAGCAAGGCATGGGTGGCGTAGCGAGATGGCGTGGATGCGGGCACAGGCGAGGTCAGTGTAAGAAGCGCCGCTGGAGGCAGCGCAACTAGGGCACGATGCGGGTGATGTTAGCATGGTGGGATGGGGATTAGGTCACGGCGTGGCCCAGTGGTTATATGGGGTCCCCCGATGGAATAGATAAGGAAACAGAGAAGAGTTGGAATCCCACATGATTTCTACTGGCTGGACGCTCCGGTGGCAACGACCGGATGCTGCCACCCAGAGTCTGATCGACTCTAGAGAGGTCCAAAATCTCTCGAGTCGCGACCGAACGCATCCGATCACAACTGACCGAACGCAGCCAGAGTTTGATCGATCTTGACTTCGTCTTCTTCGCTTGACCGAACATAGGATCATCTTCTGACCGGACGCAGGGAGAACACTGTTCCAGCGTCCGGTCACTCCTTTGTAGCAATGGTTCACCCCTTGTGAACTGACCGGACGCAGGGGAGCAGAGTCTGGTCCAGCGTCCGGTCACTCCTTTTCAGCAATTCTTCAAAGTCCTGCGAGCTATCTGTTCCCAATCGAGTCCCAACTTCAATAAGATACAAATAAACACCAATTGAGACTGATATGAGTGACCTCTCTCAAACCCTCAAAAATTTCAAAATATTTTGCCTTAGGCTATAATTCTTTTTAAGAAAATAGACAATAAAAGGGTGATTGAAGAGAAACGACAAAACAACATTCATGCATATGCAATGCAATACTTGAAAGTAATTCTAGTTGCTCGTCAAGTTTGATCCAAAGTTAAGCTTCTTCATACGCTTTTCGGCGGTTATCTTAACCATGTTAGATAAGCTCTAAGTGCATTACCACAAAGTAAACATGTTGTATATTACAATGCAATGCAAGGGACAACACAAGCTCACTTTCTAGTGAAGTTGCTAAAATCAAGCACATTAAGCTTATTCCTCAACCGACAAAATGTTGCCTCATCTAGCGGTTTAGTGAAGATATCTGTCAATTGCTTCTCGGTCCTTACAACTTCTAATGAAATATCATTCTTAGCAACATGATCTCTAAGAAAGTGATAGCGAATATCTATGTGCTTGGTGCGAGAGTGTTGGACTGGATTATTAGCAAGTTTTACCGCACTCTCATTGTCATACAAAAGAGGTATATTTTCTAGAACTACATCATAGTCTAGCAAAGTTTGCTTCATGTAAAGTATTTGTGCACAACAAGCACCCACGGTAATATATTTTGCTTCGGCAGTGGACAAAGCCACACTATTTTGCTTCTTGGAGGACCAAGACACAAGTGATCTACCAAACAAATGGCACCCTCTGGATGTGCTTTTTCTATCAACTTTGTAACTGGCATAATCCGAATCAGAATAGCCAACTAATTCAAATATAGCTCCTTTGGGATACCAAAGGCCAATGCTTGGTGTGTGCTTAAGATACCTAAGGATCCTTTTAATGGCAATCAAACAAGTTTTCTTAGGGTTAGCTTGAAATCTAGCACACATACACACACTAAACATGATGTCTTGAGAAGATCCTTGGTGTACTTTTCATCCCTTCTCTCATTTGCTTGACTTGAAAACCAAGAAAGCATATAAGCTCTCCAATCATTGACATCTCGAACTCCTTCGACATCAATTCACCAAACTCTTTGCAAGAATCTTCATTTGATGATCTAAATATGATATCATCAACATACACTTGACAAATGAAGATATATCCATCAAGCTTCTTGGTGAATAGTGTGGTGTCGACCTTCCCAATGGTGAAGCCCTTCTCAATGAGAAAATCCCGAAGACGCTCATACCAAGCTCTTGGGGCTTGCTTAAGCCCATATAGCGCCTTGGACAACCTATAAACATGATTAGGATATCTAGGGTCTTCAAACCCACGAGGTTCAATATGGATGCCATTTAAAATGCACTTTTCACGCCTTGGACAACTTATCAACACAGACTAGTTCATTTATAAAGCCATTTAAAATGCACTTTTCACATCCATTTGATATAGTTTCATTTCATGATGTGATGCATATGCAAGTAGGATACGAATGCCATCTTTATCACCATCTTGTGGCACATTTGATGAAGATGGTGGATTGATCACTTGTACATCATCTTCTTCATCATTAGGCTTGATGTCTCCAACCGGAATGTTCTTCATGGCCTCCCTAAATGTTTCATCACCTACATCATCAAGATTCTCATGTGCTCCTTGGGAGCCATTAGATTCATCAAATTCCATATCATATGTTTCTTCAACCAAGCCGGTGGCTTGATTAAATACTCTATATGCTTTGGACTTTGATGAGTAACCAACAAGAAAACCAATATCACAACGTCTTTGAAACTTCTCTAGGTGTTGCCACTTCTTGTAGATGTAGCATTTGCAACCAAACACCCTAAAGAAGGAGATGTCCTGCTTCTTCCCACTGAGCAACTCATAAGGTGTCTTGCTAAGAAACTTTTGAAGGAATAGATGGTTGGATGCATAGCATGCGGTGTTGATAGCTTCTGCCCATAGAGCTTCGGGAGTGTTGTACTCATCAAGTATTGTTCTTGCTAGTGTGATCAATGTTTGGTTCTTTCTCTCAA